>NC_060122.1:715574936-715576488 GCF_021461395.2 Schistocerca americana | reverse complement strand
TTCATTCCTCCACTATGTTTCCTTACTGTATTTGAGTCTACACTATGTTTGTTCAGGCGTTGTTTTTTGGGGGCCTTTACAATGTTGGAAGAAAATAAAAGGATTATTATTAATAGCATCATCATTACTAAACATAGTAATGCTACTCCCACCCCGGTGTGTGCCTTCTGATTTTTTCTCTTTGGCATCTTCTCATTTTTTGCTACTTTCTTCAATTCCAGCAGCTTTTCATTTGGGCTTTCAAGGCAGTTTGGACCAATTCAAAACCTTCCAGTAGAGAAAAATCTTTAAGTTGTCACCAGGAACTAAACTGGGATCTCTGTTAGTAGCCAGTGACACTAACCAATAAACCACAGAGGTAGCAGATGATGATGATGATGATGATGATGATGATGATGATGATGATGATGATGATACTACTGCTATACATCATTTTTAGGAATCAGACCTTTAGACTAATAACGGGTGATATCTCTTCTCCAAGCAAACAGTTGTGATTAGGCCTAAGTTCCAAGAAAATTTCAGCTGCAGTAATTAAAATTTCATTTCTGCCTTGTACCTTTTTCAACAGTTTCGGTGAAAACACAATCTTTTTACTTCCCCTAATGAGGAAGCAACTTCATACTAGGTGTAGAGAAGGTCCTGCATGCAGCTATCGAGGCTGTGGAGTGCAGTCATCTGCAAGCTATGGCTCATGTCGACACAAGTGACGTCTCTTGCTTGAGTTTTGAGGCCACTTCAGTTGAGGCTGATTGAAATTAATGAAAGAGCTTACAATTTGTGGTACGATACCCAGAATTGATCGGTGTCCTTCTTTTTTTGAGCCAAATGTAGTTCTCAACCAGAGGCTCCATCAAGAGCATGATGGTCTCAGCTGCAGATTTCTGGACGTGGGTTTATGGTGTGGAGAATTGTAGGATTCCCCTTGATATATGAAGGGTGCACTATATGGGATGCAGTTACTCTGGTAGCAGAGTACCTGTGGAGTCCACAAGTATTCTTTTTTTGACTGGGCAATAGTTTAGGTCCTCTGATGAATGCTCGCAAAGATGATATGCAAAGTGTAGAAGCAAAGCACTTAAAAGTAGACGATTGACATGTCAAGATTTAAACAGGAAATTGCGAAAACATTCATAACAATCTCCCTGTATTTCCTGCCCTTCAAGAAAGCAGTCAGACTCAGCTTACACTCAGAATAATAGCTGGATGAACCTTGAAGTAGGAAGCTCCAAATATTTAATGAGGCATATACGTTTTAACAAAGTATGCGCTATTTAGTTAGGTAATAGATTCTATGCTTTTTTACAAATGTTTGTATCTGCTACTAACTTACGGTTATGTTGTTCAACACAGGTACTCTTATACTTTACAGCTTACTTTTATATGCTTTTTCTCTGCTCATAAAAACTACAACCTATGACAACACACAGTTTCTGTTGCCAAGTACAGTTTGGTTTCATAGCCTAAATGGGGTTTAAGCAGCTTAAGATTATTTCAGTGAATAACCATTGATTCTTCATAATTTAAAAAAAAATATGTTTCTGGTATATAC
>NC_060122.1:713682436-713839936 GCF_021461395.2 Schistocerca americana | reverse complement strand
TTCTGCGAGCAGAGTGAGGACGGGCGTTATCGTGCAAAAAAACGATACAGGAAGTCAGCATACCACGGCGTTTGTTCTGTATAGCCCGTCTTAACTTTTTTATTGTTTCACAGTACACATCTTGATTAATGGTCATACCACGTTCCATGAATTCAACCAACAACACCCCTTTGGCATCCCAAAACACCGTTGCCATCAGTTTTCTGGCAGAAAAATCTTGCGAGGGTTTTCTTGGTTTGGTAGGCGAATTTGAATGTGCCCACATCTTTGATTGTTCTTTTGTCTCAGGGTTCACGTACTTAATCCAGGTTTCGTCACCGGTCACGATTCTGTTTAACAATGGTTCTCCTTCGTCCTCATAACGTGACAGAAAGTCTAATGCAGAGGCCATTCTTTGAGTTTTGTGGTGGTCGGTAAGAATTTTGGGCACCCATCGTGCACAGAACTTACGGTAACCCAATCTTGCTGTCACTATCTCGTACAAGAGAGTCTTAGAAATCTGTGGAAAACCAGTAGACAACTCCGACATTGAGAAACGTCGATTTTCACGAACTTTTGCATCAACTGTCTGAACGAGTTCGTCAGTCACCAATGATGGTCTACCACTCCTCTCTTCATCATGAACGTTTTCTCGTCCACTTTTAAATAAACGTACCCATTCACGGACAACTCCTTCACTCATAACTCTTGGTCCGTACACGGCACAAAGCTCACGATGAATAGCTGCTGCAGAATATCCTTTGGCTGTAAAAAACCTTATGACAGCACACACTTCACATTTGGCGGGGTTTTCTATTGCAGCACACATTTCAAACTGCCACAAAAACTAAACTAGCGCAGGTACGACGTTCAGTCGACCACGGCTTGATGCCGACTGACCTGTAGAGTGCGTGAACGCACAGATGGCGTCGCTACTCCCCCCCACAACCCGCACTGTGACCAATCGGAGGTTACTTTCTGAACCGCCCTCGTACTTCATATAAAGTGGATAGTTGTTAAATTACTTGATGTCAGTATTCAAGCAGTGGGTGAACAAGTGTACTGTAACCTACTTCCTTTGTTTTCAGACTGCATTTCCTTAGGATTCTTCCAATGAATCTCAGTCTGGCGTCTGCTTTACCAATGATTAATTTTAAAAGGTCATTCCATTTTAAATCACTCCTAATGCCAACTCCCAGATAATTTATGGAATTAACTGCTTCCAGTTGCTGACCTGCTATATTGTAGCTAAATGATAAAGGATCTTTCTTTCTATGTATTTGCAGCACATTACACTTGTCTACAATGAGATTCAATTGCCATTCCCTGCACCATGCTAATTCGTTTGCAGATCATCCTGCATTTCAGTACAATTTTCCATTGTTACAATATCTCGATATACTACAGCATCATCCGCAAAAAGCCTCGGTTAACTTCCGATGTTATCTACAAGGTCATTTATAAATAGTGTGAATAGCAATGGTCCTACGACACTCCCCTGCGGCACACCCAGTCACTCTTACTTTGGAATACTTCTTTCCATTGAGAATGCCATGCTGCATTCAGTTATCCGGGAACTCTTCAATCCAGTCACACAATTGGTCTGATAGCCCATATGCTCTTACCTTGTTCATTAAATGACTGTAAGGAACTGTATCAAACGCCTTGCGGAAGTCAAGAAACACGGCATCTACCTGGGAACCCGTGTCTATCGCCCTCTGAGTCTCGTGGAAGAATAGCGCGAGCTGGGTTCCACAAGATCGTCTTTTTCAAAACCCATGCTGATTCCTACAGAGTAGATTTCTAGTCTCCACAGAAGTCATACTCTAACATAATACGTGTTCCAAAATTCTACAGCTGATTGATGTTAGAGATATAGGTCTATAGTTCTGCACATCTGTTTGACATCCCTTCTTGAAAACTGGGATGACCTGTGCCCTTTTCCAATATTTTGGAACGCTGTGCTCTTCTAGAGACCTACGGTGCACCACTGCAAGAAAATTTATTGTTAACAGTTGATCAAGATGTACAATGTGCTGCATTCCAATATAATAAACCCCAACCTGCATCTCATCACATGTGATAGAATGTTAAGTTTGGCACAGAGAATTTTGTTAGAGAAAATATGAACTTGGGTCCATCACATGTCCAGATATAAAAAGCTTTCAGCAATGAATAAGGAACAGATAAGTCATTTTTATCCTACAACATTATACATTAGCTTAAGAAAAAGGCATCTTAGATCTCAAGGACATATATCTGAAATGTTTGTACATCATTACTGATGAGTATGGAATTTTTACAGTAAAAAGTGAATGAGCCAGCAGTCAGATGTTGAGTGTCAAGAAATTCACAAGCAGACAAACCACATGTAGGGAGAAATTTACACACAGTCAAGGAGGGTGGAGGAAATGCAGGCAAGTTTGAATTTAATATTCCACCAATACCAAGGTCATTGGAAATTGGAAACTATGAGAAAAAAATAGGGAAATAATCAACCATGGACTCATTTAACAAATCATCCTGTTATCCACCTAAAGTCATTTAGTGAAACAACAGAACATTTATGGAGAGCTGGAAGGCTAATTCCACTTGTTTTATCCAAATAAGAGAAAAGTGACTTAAAACTGCTCTAACTCCTCAGCAGGGTACACTCAGGTCATATTAGTAGCTGAACATGAGGATAAGTGGAAGGGTCATAGAAAACAGACTTGAGCCATTCAGCACACAGTGTAGGGACATTTGTTGCCAGTAGTAGACAGCTCACCACAAAGTGTTCATGAGAAATGATCATTCTCTTTACTGCTTTCAAAGATGTCAGTCACTGATATCATCCATCACTTGCACAGTGTGCTAAATACTGATTCATGGGAAACTACTATTTTTAAAGTGAATACTATTTATGTAGATAGCATAAACAAATGGAAACTTTTAGAACCAGAGATCTCTTTACCTAGCAAAAGATATGAACTGCCTGTAGGAAACAGGGCTGCTACGAGAATTACATTGGAGAAGTCATTGTGCAAATGAGATACAATGCTGAGAGGTAAAACTAACATTGTATTAAAATGGAAAGTCCAGGATGGAATGTGACAGAATTAGAGAAGGATAGTTGCTACTCACCATACAGTGGAGACACTGAGTTGCAGATAGACACAACAAAAAGATGGTCACAAAATGAGGTTTCGGCCAACAAGGCCTTTGTCGAAAATAGACAGACACATGTGCGTGTGCATATGCACAGTCTCTGGCAGCTGAAGCCAGACTACGAGCAGCAGCACACGCACAATGGAAGAGGCAACCAGGTGGGAGTACGAGGAGGCTGGGGTGGAGAGGGAGAGGAATAGCAGGATGGGGTGGGAGAGGAATAGCAGGATGGGGTGGGAGAGGAATAGCAGGATGGGGTGGGAGAGGAATAGCAGGATGGGGTGGGAGACAGTAAAATGCAGCTAGTGGAAATGCATTGGGATGAAGTGGAGAATGGGTAGGGCAGCCAGGTGCAGTCGGGAGGTTAGACTGAGGACAGAGGAAAGGGGGAGAGGGAGTAGTAGAAAAGGAGAGGATCAATTAAAGCTCATTTTATGACTGTGCCTATGTGCAACTCATCTTCGCTATATGGCGGGTACGAAATATCCTTTTCTAATATTGTTCCAGTGTATTCACAATGTCATAAGTTTGTGAACCAAATCAGTTCCAGCAGTTGTTAAAATTATTTTACTGGATGTCCAAGTCTCTTGCTGCTGTTAGACATGCTGTCACCAGGGAAATACAGGTTTTTCCTGTATTCAATTAATTGTAGTTCAAGATGATGTTCACACAAACAGGGGAAGTGTTTGGAAAAACTAAATGTTAATCAATGTAGTGTGGTAAAATCCAAACTGCCTACCTCAGAACTCTTGTTGTATAGTATGAGGCTTCAGTCTCTGAGACAAACTCTACAACAAGGCCAACATCTTTCAATTCCAGTCTCTCATCCACACCTGGTTTTGTACCTGAAGGCCAGTACTGATGACATTTAACCTGAAAATAATTTCAGCAGCATTAATAATATTAAACTTCACACTGCAGTGGATATACACAGTGCCAAACCTTTAGAAACAACCTTATATAGATGGTAGAGGATGCTTAACTGAGTATTCTGACATAAAATATTTGTTGACACAACAACTTACACTCACAACAACAACTTACACTCACAACAACAACTTACACTCACAACAACAACTTACACTCACAACAACAACTTACACTCACAACAACAACTTACACTCACAACAACAACTTACACTCACAACAACAACTTACACTCACAACAACAACTTACACTCACAACAACAACTTACACTCACAACAACAACTTACACTCACAACAACAACTTACACTCACAACAACAACTTACACTCACAACAACAACTTACACTCACAACAACAACTTACACTCACAACAACAACTTACACTCACAACAACAACTTACACTCACAACAACAACTTACACTCACAACAACAACTTACACTCACAACAACAACTTACACTCACAACAACAACAACAACTTAAGAGGCCCCCACACACTCAATAATATTTATTGCAAAATACTGAGTACTGCACAATAATACTGTTGTCTGAGAGTGGTACTGACGATTTGCATAATATATTGAAGGAGACTGCAAAGCCTTAAAAATGTTGACAGACAATATGCTGTACCATTTAAGGGTGATATTATGCAATATGCAACAGATTCTGCTCAGATCTCATGATCCGCAGACATGCAAACAATCGATATAGCGATGCCATATTAATGGGAATACATCAGTGAAACAAATGGATAGAGTCATCTGATGAAGTGCATTCAGGGGAGTAGTTTGATTACATATTTAATACTTATTCAGTAATTATCTGTAGAAGTATTTGACATAGTTATTTAAGTGCATAGAAATAATACTGTAATTGGTTACATGCATATTTCGGAAGCTACTATTATTTATTGCAGCAATACATAACAGCACTACTTGCATATACTCAACAGTGATGTTTCTTACTCTTTTCAGGTTTATAAATTGTCTCCAATATCACGGAAAGTGAAATCCAACAAATATATGAACAGTATTTTTCCTGAGTACATAAGGCATAACGAAGTTCACCAACTTGTTGAAAGATTCCTCTTCTGACCTTAAAGTCTTTCGACAGATATCTGGCTCTGCTGCAGATTCTCTAAGCATGTCAATATGGCTGGTGTAGAATGCCTTCTGAGCGACTTTTTTTGCCCGTTCCTAATTCCTCTTGCTTTTCTTTTTGCAGCACAACGTGACTGCAATCACAACACATGGGGAGTTCTACATCATCAAGCACTGATGTGTTTGCTACGAAGGCAAAGCTCTAACAGACATGTTACGCTATAATATTGAGCCATTATTGGCCTTGCACTTTTGCACAGTATATTAACACAACTTTATTGTGCAATAAATACTGAGTGTATGATGGACCCTTTAAATGTAGAGAAACAGTTAGATGCAGTGACCATCAGTCTCAATGTATGCGCCACAATGTAATATACCGAGAGTCTTACACTACTGATTCAAACTCATTCTGTCTCAATGCTTGTGAACTTTGTTTACAACAGATATTATCACTGCTCTGAAAGTGCGCAAATCATGGGCAAGTTACTGATGAATCTTCTCTTGCACAATACATCACCATCTCCTCAGGTTCAGCTTCATAAACAATTTTCTCACAAGATGTAATCACACTTTACTTTTTAAGACGACAATGATAAATTTGTAAAAACATGAAAGAGATGTAAAAACAAACAAACACACAAACACACAAACAACACACACAAGCAAGCAAGCAAATCTATGGCCAGTGCTTTGTAGCTTTAACAACCAGTTTTCTGTAGATGACAACCAGCAAAAAGTAAATTGACATAAACTCTGAGGAAACATCAGATGTTTGTGTATAGTTTCTCAAGGTAATGACACCAACATTGCTGAAGCAATCACTTCACTGATAATGGAAAAGAAAGTACTCTATCGAGTACATTATGTGATAAAAAGTATCTGGACACCCCAAAAAACATACGCTTTTCATTTAGGTGCATTGTGCTGCCATCTACTGCCAGGTACACCATATCAACGACCTCAGTAGTCATTAGACATCATAAGAGAGCAGAATGGGTTGCTCCGCCGAACTCACGGACTTTGAATGTGGTCAGGTGATTCGGTGTCACTTGGGTCACATGTCTGTACACAAGATTTCCACACTCCTTAACATCCCTAGGTCCACTGTTTCTAATGTGACAGTAAAGTGGAAATGTGAAGGGACACGTACAGCACAAAAGTGTACAGGGCGACCTCGTCTGTTGACTGACAGAGATCGCCAACAGTTGAAGAGGGTTGTAATGTGTAACAGACCGGTATCTGTCCAGACCATCACACAGGAATTGTAAACTGTGTTGGGATCCACTGCAAATATATGACAGTTAGGCAGGAGATGATATAAAACTTGGATTTCATGGTTGAGCGGCTGCTTATAAGCCACACATCAAAATAGTAAATGCCAAACGACACCTCGCTTGGTGTAAGGAGAGTAAACATTGGACAGTTTAACATCGCAAAAATGTTGTGTGGAGTGACAAATCACGGTACACAATGTGGCGATCCAATGGCAGGGTGTGGCAAATGTCTGGTGAACGTCATCTGCCCGCGTGTGTAGTGCCAATAGTAAAATTCGGAGGCGGTGGTGTTATGGTGCGGTAGTTTTCTTCATGGAGGGGGTCTGCACCCCTTGTTTTGCGTGGTACTACCACAGCACAGGCCTACATTGATGTTTTAGCAACCATCTTGCTTCCCACCGTTGAAGAGCAATTCGGGGATGGCGACTGCATCATTCAACATGACTGAGCACCTGTTCATATTGCATGGCGAAGTGGTTACACGACAATAACATCCCTGTAATGGACTGGCCTGCACAGAGTCATGACCTGAGTCCTATAGAACATCTTTGGGATGTTTTGGAACGCTAAGCTGTAAAAGGCTAAGGGTGAGCCAATACCATATTTAATTCCAGCATTATCGATGTAGTGCACTGCAAACTTTTAGGTCATTTTCAGGCAGGTGTTCGGATACTTTTGATCACATGGTGTATATAGCTTTGCTGCAAGTTTCAGGCTGGTTTAATGTACTACATTTCACAGTAAATGAAAAGCTGCATTCTACACAGTAAACAGTAACAAGCCTTAATTAAAACATTTATTTTTAAAATTTGAATTATCTGCTACTTAAAGGGAAATATAGAAATCACAAGTAAACAAATGTTTTTATGTTATATTCGTGTGCCAATATACTATTTGTTTCAAGCTCATGGTTATCTTTCAGTAGCAAACAGTAAGTATATAACAAGAAAATGTTTTACAATGTGTGTTTCCCCTCTTACTTTCATGGTCATCATTATAGAGGAGTTTAAAGTAAATGCTTTCAAATTGATTTTAAGGCTCAGGATGTCGCTGTTGCAAAGAGAAACAATCACTGAATTATAGTTTGTACCTCATTTTATTTTTCGTTACTGTCACTACAACATTACAGACTTTGAGCAGTTCAGTTCAGTAAGTAAATCCACTTTTGAGCTCACAGCTTTCAATCACTTACCTGTTAACTTAGGAAATCTATGACTAAGTCTGCTAAAACACTTTTGCTTAGCAATCAAAGTCTGAAAAGATACTGTAAATTGTCTGAGCAATTGAAATCACATATTTATCTATGGACATAAAAATGTGGAACATCAACGGGTAAATTCAAACGCTGTGTACAATATGATTTAGCTTTTATGCAGTGTGCAAGATGAGAAATGGGAAAGAACAGCTGTAGTTCAGTAAACATACAAGAAAGCAGCAATGAAGCCATAAACAAACATAAGGAAAGCAATGTGAGCAGCATTCAATGAAACTTTAAGTAAAATTCTGATGACTCCTGACAAACAGTCCAAAGGAATATTACCGTTACATAAAATTAACAGATGGATTAATGTAAGGGACAATCAAAAAGTTTCCAACTGAGGGCACTGCTGCAGTGTTTATGCAATGTAGTGCAATTCTGATGCACATATATAAGCACCGGCATGTAGCCAAGGGATTAGCGAGGCATTCACGTCTTTCTGCATGAATTAAACATGGGAACATGAACTACGATGACATCATTAACAAATGTGTCCAATAAGACAAATGTGCCACTGTTAATTTTTTTTTTGCTGCTGAAGGACATACATCGGTAGACATCTATCAAAGAATGAAGAATGCGTATGATGGCAGCACGTCTGTCTAAAACCACCATTGGGGAATGATGCCCTACGTTCTGTGCTGGTCCCAATTTGACACAAGATACTGACTTATGTGGGACACCAGCCTCATAATTCAGAAGTTAGCCAACTCTCATACAAGACCCTCTACCACCCGCCCTACAGTCCTGATCTCTTCTGACGTGATTATCACACCTTCGGTCCCTTAAAATGGCCTCAAATGGCTTACAATTCCTGTCGAATGAGGATGTGCAGAAGGCAGTTACAGACGTCTTCACACAGCAAAACACTGTTTTACCAAACGAGCATCTTCAGCCTGGTGCATCTATCGGTGGGTCACGCCGCTGTGCTTATGGTGATTCTGCCCAATTAGCATACCGATTCTGGACTGTACCACCTTCAAACAGAAACTTTCTGATTGCCCCTCAAATCATCTGTCTGGTCATTCATCAATTCCATCAGTATTGAAACAGAAGACAACAAACAATAGGCCAAAATACAACATTCAGTCTTCTGAAACCGTTTCACACCAGTAAGTTTTAGTACAGTTCTTCCTCTGAATTGTTGCATGAACATTAAAATAGCATGTGTTGGGATAAGTACTCACAGAACGGAAAAGCAGTTAAGTTTGCTCAACAAAATAAAAGACATTTGGACCCGTACTGTTCTGTGTAGATAATGTGAAAGATCTTTCTTCCCTTTAGCAGCAGTTTATCATAGGTCACTCAAGTACGTAAGGGTTCTAAGCGATTGGAAAAAAGGTGCAGGCCAATAGTATTTACACAGAGGGTCACTGGAAAGATGTAGGGTTAAGACATTGATGTCAATCGGTTTCAGAATCTGGTACCATTTTATGCTTATATATTACAAGCTTTTGGAGAGCAAAAATTTCTTTCATATGGTTCCACAGGGATTCGACTAACAGAAATCTTATGAAATTCAACTTGTCCTTGAGATCCAAAAGGCCACAGTTAATTGTGTCATTGTCACATCCACTGACCAATGGAAGCCATTCAATACAGTCTGCACGGTTGCTTAGTGGAAAAAACACATTAATAAACATTAAATCAGCACTGTAACTGAACTGAGGAGTTTGTAGCAGTGTGAAATCCAGATGTCACCCGCAATGGGGCGAAATCAGGTGTAAAAGTAACTTCAGAAGTAGCCGAAAGTGTTATAGGGCTGTTGCTGTTCACAATATAAATGATCCAGTGGTTTACATTAGCAGTTTAATGAAGCTGTTCACGAATGATGCAATGCTGCAATGAAATGGAGGAAGAACTACAGACTATGAGTGACTGGTGCAGGGACTGGGAGTTCACCTCGGTGTAAACAGACATTACATACCAAGTTCGAAACTGCCAAGCAGATTCACTTTTTGAAGAACTCTAAGGAAATGTAACTTATCCACAAGAGAAGTGGCTTACAAAACCTTGAAGATACAAGGAAGTATGGTACACTTCATTACGGTTTTATTTAGTAAATGCGGGAGTGTCACAGAGACACTCCTCAAACTACATGAGAGGCGGTGTGTATCAATATGTGAGTTGCTGTTAGAATTCAGAGACTGCATATTCTGAAATGAACCATGAAATGATCATGATGGGGAAAAAAAATCAAAGAAATTAGAGCTCATGCAGAAATCTATCAGTCACCCTTCTTATGTATAATTCCCAAATGTAACAGGACAGCAAGGGGAAATAAAAGTGATACCAGAAGAATGCTCTTGCCACACATCGTGAGGTGGTTTACTGCTGAAAATACATCTAGATGACTATTTTCAAGTATGCAATCATCATCAAATCCAATGGATATAGTTATAAGCAGAATGTATCACTAAACCGTATGCAGAGCAGAACCTTTGATAGGATACAAAAGAAACAGTTAAAATCAAACAACAGGAACTCCAGGTAGGAATATCAACAATGTAGGAAAAGTAGCAATCTATCTTTCCCTAAATTTTTGGAACATAAGAGTTAATCAGTCGTATCCCTTAGGACCCCCCCACGAACCATGGACCTTGCCGTTGGTCGGGAGGCTTGCATGCATCAGCGATACAGACAGCCTAGCGTAGGTGCAACCATAAGGGAGTGGTATCTGTTGAGAGGCCGGACAAACGTGTGGTTCCTGAAGAGCGGCAGCAGCTTCTTCAGTGGTTGAGGCTGCAGGAGCAACAGTCTGGATGATTGACTGATCTGGGCTCTTAACACTAACCAAAACGGCCTTTCTGTGCTGGTACTGTGAACGGCTGAAAGCAACGGGAAACTACAGCCGTAATTTTACCCGAGGGCATGCAGCTTTATTGTATGGTTAAATGATGGTGGCGTCTTCTTGGGTAAAATATTCCGGAGGTAAAATAGTCCCCCATTTGGATCTCCGGGTGCGCACTTCTCAGGAGGACATCGTTATCAGGAGAAAGAAAATGGGTGTTCTACGGATCGGAACGTGGAATGTCAGATCCCTTAATCGGGCAGGTTGTTGTTGTTGTTGTCTTCAGTCCTGAGACTGGTTAATCGGGCAGGTAGGTTAGAAAATTTAAAAAGGGAAATGGATAAGTTAAAGTTAGATATAGTGGGAATTAGTGAAGTTCGGTGGCACGAGGAACAAGACTTCTGGTCAGTTGAATACAGGGTTATAAATACAAAATCAAATAGAGGTAATGCAGGAGTAGGTATAATAATGAATTAAAAAAAAAAAATAGGAGTGCAGGTAAGCTACTACAAACAGCATAGTGAACGCATTATTGGGGCCAAGATAGACATGAAGCTCACGCCTACTACAGTAGTACAAGTTTATATGCCAACTAGCTTCCCAGATGACGAGGAGATAGTGAAGGGAGATGAAAATTTAACAATAATGGGTGACTGGAATTCGATAGTAGGAAAAGGAAGAGAATTGAACATGATCGGTGAATATGGATAGGGGGTAAGAAATGAAAGAGGAAGCCACCTGGTAGAATTTTCCATAGAGCATAACTTAATCATAGCTAACACTTGGTTCAAGAATCACAAATTAAGGTTGTATACATGGAAGAGGCCTGGGGATATACTGACAGGTTTCAGACAGATTATATAATGGTAAGACAGAGATTTAGGAACCAGGTTTTTAATTGTAAGCCATTTCCAGGGGCAGATGTGGTCTCTGACCACAATCTATTGGTTATGAATTGTAGATTAAATCTGAAGAACCTGCAAAAAGGTGGGAATTTAAGGGGATGGGATCTGAATAAACTGCAAAAACCAGAGGCTGTATAGAGTTTCAGGGAGAACATTAGGGAACGATTGACAGGAATGGGGGAAAGAAATACAGTAGAAGAACGGGTAGCTTTGAGGGATGAAATAGTGAAGGCAGCAGAGGATCAAGTAGGTAGAAAGACGAGGGCTAGTAGAAATCCTTGGGTAACAGAAGATATATTGAATTTAATTGACGAAAGGTGACAATATAAAAATGTAGTAAATGAAGTAGGCAAAAAGAAATACAAGCGTCTCAATAATGAGATCGGCAGGAAGTGCAAAATAAATAAGCAGGGATGGCTAGAGGACAAATGTAAGGATGTAGAGGCATATATCACTAGGGGTAAGATAGATACTGCCTACAGCAAAATTAAAGAGACTTCTGGAGAAACGAGAGCCACTTGTATGAATATCAAGAGCTCAAATGGAAACCCAGTTCTAAGCAAAGAGAATGCTGGAAGGTGGAAGTAGTTCATACAGGGTTTGTAAAACCGTGACTTACTTGAGGACAATATTATGGAAATGGAAGAGGATGAAGATGAAATGGGAGATATGATACTGCGTGAAGAGTTTGACAGTGCACTGACAGACCTAAGTCGAAACAAGGCCCTGGGAGTAGACAACATTCTATTAGAACTGCTTACAGCCTTGGGAGAGCCAGCCCTAACAAAACTCTACCATCTGGTGAGCAAGATGTACGAGACAGGCGAAATTCCCTCAGACTTCAAGAAGAATATAGTAATTCCAATCCCAAAGAAAGCAGGTGTTGACAGATGTGAAAATTACCCAACTATCAGTTTAATAAGCCACGGCTGCAAAATATTAACACAAATTCTTTACAGACGAATGGAAAAACTGGCAGGAGCCGACCTTGGGGAAGATCAGTTTGGATCCCGTAGAAATGTTTGAACATGTAAGGCAACACTGACCCTAGGACTTATCTTCGAAGAAAGATTAAGGAAAGGCAAACCTACGTTTCAAGCATTTGTAGACTTAGAGAAAGCTCTTGACAATGTTGACTGGAATATTCTCTTTCAAATTCTGAAGGTGGCAGGGGTAAAATAGAGGGAGGAAAAGGCTAATTACAATTTGTACAGAAACCAGACGGCAGTTGTAAGAGTCGAGGGGCATGAAAGGGAAGCAGTGGTTGCGAAGGGAGTGAGACAGGGTTGTAGCCTATCCCCGATGTTACTCGATCTGTATATTGAGCAAGCAGAAAAGGAAACAAAGGAAAAATTCAGAGTAGGAACTGAAATCCATAGAGAAGAAATAAAAACTTTGAGGTTCGCCGATGACATTTAATTCTGTCAGAGATAGCAAAGGACCTGTAAGAGCAGCTGAACGGAATGGACAGTGTCTTGAAAGGAGGATATAAGATGAACTTCAACAAAAGCAAAACGAGGATAATGGAATGTAGTCGAATTAAGTCGGATGATGCTGAGGGAATTAGATTAGGAAATGGGACACACAAAGTAGTAAACGAGTTTTGCTAATAACTTATGATGGTCGAAGTAGAGAGGATATAAAATGTAGACTGGCAATGCCAAGGAAAGTGTTTCTGAAGAAGAGAAATTTTTTAACATCGAGTATAGATTTAAGTGTCAGGAAGTCGTTTCTGAAAGTATTTGTATGGAGCGTAGCCACGTATGGAAGTGAAACGTGGACGATAAATAGTTTGTACAAGAAGATAATAGAAGCTTTCGAAATGTGGTACTACAAAAGAATGCTGAAGATTAGATTGGTTGATCACATAACTAATGAGGAGGTATTGAACAGAATTGGGGAGAAGAGGAGTTTGTGGCACAACTTCACTTGAAGAAGGGATCGGTTGGTATGACATCTTCTGAAGCATCAAGGGACCACCAATTTAGTACTGGAGGGCAGGGTGGAGGGTAAAAATCGTAGAGGGAGACCAAGAGATGAATACACTAAGCAGATTCAGAAGGATGTAGGCTGCAGTAGGTACTGGGAGATGGAGAAGCTTGCACAGGATGGAGTAGCATGGAGAGCTGCATCAAACCAGTCTCTGGACTGAAGACCACAACAACCACCCCTTTGGAAGGAATCATTATGGCGTTTTTAACTCATTTACAGAAATCACAGAAAACCTAAATCACAATTGACCAGTTGGGGATTACGAGCCTGTCCTCCAAATTGCAAGTCCTTTGTTCCAACTACAGAATCACCTCACCCACAGTTTCACAATAGTAAAACACTGTATGTTTCTTCACCTACTTCTTTATTTAATACAAAGTTATCAACTGTTTGAATATGTATGATCTTGTGTTTCATACCAGTGAGATTTTAAATGCACACACACAGGGTGGTCCATTGATAGTGACCGGGCCAAATATCTCATGAAATAAGCATCAAACGAAAAAACTACAAAGAACGAAACTCATCTAGCTTGAAGGGGGAAACCAGATGGCGCTACGGTTGGCCCACTAGTGGCGCTGCCATAGGTCAAACGGGTATCAACTGTGTTGTTTTTAAATAGAAGCCTCCATTTTTTATTACATATTCATGTAGTACGTAAAGAAATATGAATGTTTTACCTGGACCACTATTTTCGCTTTGTGATAGATGGCGCTGTAATAGTCACAAATGTGGAAGTACGCGGTATCCCATAACATTCCGCCAGTGCGGACGGTATTTGCTTCGTGATACATTACCCGTGTTAAAATGGACCGTATACCAATTCCGGAAAAGGTCGATATTGTGTTGATGTATGGCTATTGTGATCAAAATGCCCAACAGGTGTGTGCTATGTATTCTGCTCGGTATCCTGGACGACATCATCCAAATGTCCGGACCGTTCGCCGGATAGTTACGTTATTTAAGGAAACGGGAATCGTTCAGCCACATGTGAAACGTCAACCATGACCTGCAACAAATAATGATGCCCAAGTAGGTGTTTTAGCTGCTGTCGCGGCTAATCCGCACATCAGTAGCAGACAAATTGCGCAAGAATCAGGAATCTCGAAAACACTGGTGTTGAGAATATTACATCAACATCGATTGCACCCGTACCATATTTTTCTGCACCAGGAATTGCATGGCGATGATTTTGAACGTCGTGTACAGTTCCGCCACTGGGCACAAGAGAAATTACGGGACAATGACAGATTTTTTGCACGCATTCTATTTAGCGGCGAAGTGTCATTCACCAACAGCGGTAATGTAAACCAGCATAATATGCACTATTGGGCAATGGAAAATCCACGATGGCTGCGACAAGTGGAACACCAGCGACCTTGGCGGGTTAATGTATGGTGAGGCATTATGGGAAGAAGGATAATTGGCCCCCATTTTATCGATGGCAATCTAAATGGTGCAATGTATGCTGATTTCCTATGTAATGTTCTACCGATGTTACTATAAGATGTTTCACTGCATGACAGAATGGCGATGTACTTCCTGCATGATGGATGTCCGGCACATAGCTCGCGTGCAGTTGAAGCAGTATTTAATAGTTGACAGGTGGATGGCCTGCACGTTCACCGGAGCTGACGTCCCTAGATTTCTTTCTGTGGGGAGAGTTGAAGGATATTTGCTATCGTGATCCACCGTCAACGCCTGACAACATGCATCAGTGCATTGTCAATGCACGTGTGAACATTACGGAAGGTGAACTACTCGCTGTTGAGACGAATGTCATTACACGTACTGCCAAATGCATTGAGGTTGAAGGACATAATTTTGAGCATTTATTGCATTAATGTGGTATTTACAGGTAATCAAGGTGTAACAGCATGCGTTCTCAGAAATGGTAAGTTCACAAAGGTACATGCATCACATTGGAACAAATGAAATAAAATGTTCAAAGGAACCTACATTCTGTATTTTAATTTAAAAAACCTACGTGTTGCCAACCATTCATTTAACATTGTGAGCCGTATGTTTTTAACTATTACAGCACCATCTATCACAAAGCAAAAAAAGTGGTCCAACTAAAACATTCATATTTCTTTACGTACTACATGAATATGTAATAAAAATGGGGGTTCCTATTTAAAAAAAAACGCAGTAGATATCCATATACCACACACTACAGTAAATGTGTCATCTAATACCTGGTAGTGCATGTCATCTATATGTCTATTAATATTCCGCGAGCCATCATGCAGTGCGTGGCAGGGGATACCCTGTGATACATATATTCATTTCCTTTCCTGCTCCACTCACAAATAGAGTGAAGGAAATATGACTGTCTATATGTGTCCCTATGAGCCCAAATTTCTCGTGTTTTATCTTTGTGGTCATTACATGAAATCTATGATGGCAGCAGTAGGGTAGTTCTGCAGTCAGCTTCAAATGTGGGTTCTCTAAATATTCTCAGCAGCTTTTGTTGAAATTAGTGTCTTCTTCCCTCCAGGGATTCCCACTTGAGCTCCTGAAGAATACTCTGAACATTTGCATGTTGATTGGACCTACCAGCAACAAATCTAGCAGCTCACCTCTGAATTGCTTCCATGTCTTCTTTTAATCTAACCTGGTGCAGATCCTAAACCTCAAGCAGTATTCAAGAACAGATCACACTTGTGTCCTATAAGCAATCTCCTTTGCAGATGAACCACACTGCCTTAGAATTTTTCCAATAAACCGAAGTCAACAATTTGCCTTCTCTGCCACAATCCTCACACATATCGCATATGACATGGCTGTGTCGAGCAGGACACTAATAATGCTGTATCCGAACATTATGGGTATGTTTTTCTTTTCTGGCTCCATTAAGAGCCAGCTGCCATTCATCAAACCAACTAGAAATTTTGTCTAGGTCATCTTGCACCAACTTACCATCACTTATCTTCAACACCTCCTCATACACCACAGTATCATCAGTGAACAACTGCAGATTGCTACCCCTGTCTGTTAGTCCATCCCTATGAAATCCCCAAACCACCTTCCCTACCCTCTGGCTCCTATCCTTGTAACCGCCCCCGGTGCAAAACCTGTCCCATGCACCCTCCCACCACCACCTACTCCAGGTCCTGTAACCCGGAAGGTGTACACGATCAAAGGCAGAGCCACGTGTGAAAGCACCCACGTGATTTACCAACTGACCTGCCTACACTGTGATGCATTCTATGTGGGAATGGCCAGCAACAAACTGTCCATTCGCATGAATGGACACAGGCAGACAGTGTTTGTTGGTAATGAGGATCACCCTGTGGCTAAACATGCCTTGGTGCACGGCCAGCACATCTTGGCACAGTGTTACACCGTCCGGGTTATCTGGATACTTCCCACCAACACCAACCTATCCGAACTCCGGAGATGGGAACTTGCCCTTCAGTATATCCTCTCTTCTCGTTATCCGCCAGGCCTCAATCTCCGCTAATTTCAAGTTGCCGCCACTCATACCTCACCTGTCTTTCAACAACTTCTTTGCCTCTACACTTCCGCCTCGACTGACATCTCTGCCCAAACTCTTTGTCTTTAAATATGTCTGCTTGTGTCTGTATGTGTGGACGGATATGTGTGTGTGCGCGCGCGAGCGAGTGTATACCTGTCCTTTTTTCCCCCTAAGGTAAGTCATTCCGCTCCCGGGATTGGAATGACTCCTTACCCTCTCCCTTAAAACCCACTTCCTTTCGTCTTTCCCTCTCCTTCCCTCTTTCCTGATGAGGCAACAGTTTGTTGCGAAAGCTTGAATTTTGTGTGTATGTTTGTGTTTGTTTGTGTGTCTATCGACCTGCCAGCGCTTTCGTTCGGTAAGTCACCTCATCTTTGTTTTTATATATAAGATCATTTATGTATATAGAAAATAGCATTTTCAGTGGTACCTTTCATCTGTTCTTTGAACTGCATATGTTTTACGATTTATTATGCTCCAACAGCAAAACTGATAAACAGTTTTTATCACAAGAACTAAGTAAGAAAATAAAATGTGGATGCTATCATCATTTATATGGTGAAACCTAACCCCACCATCAATTTCAGAGGTTCTTCAGGGTTATTTTCACAGTATTTCAGAATAAGGAACATGTGGTCTCCATTGATTTGTTACAGAGTAATAGTATAGCAGCAATTTATTTGCTTTCTTAAAGTATCTTCAATCCCAATTACCTTTGTTTCTATTAAAGTATCTTCAAAGAAAGTAAAAAAGTTTGTAATATGCAATAACCAAAATGTACAAAGTAAAGTAAGAGTAATGGAACAACCCTTCAATGCAGAAGTTCTGTGATGTGGTAACTGCCACTGCAGTGACAAGTCAGCATAATGTCGTCATGCCACATTTTCATTGCTTTCAGTTAACAGGAACAGGACGTGCCTGACGGCCAATTCCTTGTCAGTAAATGTGTGTCACTGGTAATATACAACACTGCTGGAAAAAACCTAGCCCACGAAGGTGCCAAGGATGGCTAAATCCAAGTGCAGGGCCGAAGAATTGAGAAGGCAGTACTGTTGACGAGAGCAACTACTGCAAGTGAATGAAACAAGTTTTTTTCCCCCCTCCAAATGATACACACACCACATTCTGTCAGAAATTAACTGTTGTGTAGATGATGTCAGTACAATACATATACAAACATAAATGAGGGTAGGAAATAAAATTAAATGCAATTACACTGTAATAAGCTGCAGGAAACCATGGGTTCATTATACCAAAACACTCACAAAATATCCCTTAACAACCCATAGACTTTTTTTGGAGTTTGGTTTTACCTTGTAGAAAGGAATAACAACTATAAATTACTTATGGCTGACAGTGTTAGAAACTCTGATACCAGACTTATTGTTTTCTACAAAATATCACAGCACCCTTTATCAAGGTTGTGAAAAATACTTTACGGGAGTTTAAAAAAAATGGACGTGAAAATAAATTTAGGATTATAAAAAAATTATTTTTGACAAGCATATGTGGATTATTTACAGCTGCTTTTAAAAATAATATTGTTCCAAAACGTTATTTGGGGCCTCAACAAAAAAACTAAATAAATACCCAAGTACCAGAACAGATAACACTGGAACCTCTATGAGGTAGTGGTGTAAAGGAGGAAGACCTGAAGAGGAGCAATGACTGGTGGAAAGACTGACAGTTGCTCCTGAACATATATTTAACATACCACTGTTAGCAAAATTTCACTGGAATAGTAACAACCGCAAAATACCTAGAAGTAACTGCCTGGAGTGACCTGAAGTAGGAAAAACAGATGCCAGGCTGAGACTTACTGGGAGACTCTTAACAAAATGTTATTCATCCATTTGTTTCACTGATTACTGAGTACCGTTCAACAGTCTGCGGACTTAGCAGGATTAATAGAAGAGTTATAAGATCTAATCAAGACCAACATGTTTGCTCGTGCAATGTTTTAGTAATTGCAAGACCGTTATGGAAAGGCTCGACAAGCTGTAGTGGCAGGTGCTACGAGAGAGATGCTGTAGTCCCAAGAGTTGGAGATTTGCAGCAATAAGAAGAGAGCTCCGTTTGTGTACTGAATGAATGGACAATTTAATCAGAATAATTTCTTCAGCATTTCTGATGTACTACTTTAGTTATTACTGGCAAACCTACACAAGAAACACCTTATGGCACTACAAGCTGAAGACCATGATCTCCACTGCTGTCTTTTGCTATCTTACTTATTCAATGGGAACCTTCACTGCCCCACGTTCCAAGAGATGGCACTGTATCTGCATCAGCAGTCTTCCTACCTTACTGCTATTTTATATATTTAATGTTACGTAGTGGCACGTATAATAAATTATACGCTTTCTACTGTAATTTTCTGACAACACTTCGTATTACAACATGGTGAATTCCATTTGCAGCTTCTGTAGCTTCATTCACCTGTTTTTTATGGCCCTGTTTAATGACAAACTTTTTCCCGTATATTCTTCTATAAAGGATGGTGCAGATGAAAGTAGCCCATGTAAGTATAAAGGAAACAGTGAAATTACAGAAATTAAGAACTGAAATGGACTTACCATTTGTTTACAATGAAAAATACAGTGAAAAATGTGTTTCTAGAAGATGTTGAAAGTGAGCCCATGCAACATCAATATACAGCTGTACACATCAAAGCATATTCAGATACACTCTGAGTAAAGTTTGGGTATCAACAGCTGTAACTTCACGGCTGATGTCTTTCAGTTCCTGTGTAGTGTGTAGTGTGTAGATTTATTTCATAGACGTTGCTCTTCAAGCGTACGAACAGGAAAATAAAAATTGCATGTTGTTAGATCCAGCCAACATGGTGGCCATAAAGGTCTCCTGATAGTTCGTTCCTCAGAGAAGATATCGTGGACTTGTTCCGGGGATACCTTAGATGTGCGGCATGTTGTCCCATCTTGCTGGAAGAAGCAATAGTGTCTTGTATTCAGCGAGTTGAGCACAAACTATGGATCTGTGTTGGGGTAGAGTCAAAAAATGATGCATGTTCCTGTTACACAGCACCAAGTGCCAATTTTTTTTCACCACTGAGTGGTTGCTGACATACAATGTTAGGGTTCATTGACGAAACAAATAGAAGAATGCTAACAATTGATTATTGCATGAAACTATTTATTCTTGTAGCTGTTTATTTCATACGTCAAAATACTGCATTCACATTCAAAGAGGGAGCATGATACTTTTATATGCACCACCCTCTATTTTCTTCATGTCAGTGTTGTTACATATTTTGTAATCTATGTTGCAATTACTTTGTTCTTATACATACCACTTGATGTAACTGTACACACTTGAGTGCCAACACCTGGCCTTTTTGGCAACTTTTGGCTTGGCTTTTGCAAGCACACAGTAGTTAGTCTTGCTCTAGCTATGAGTAGGCCACAGTCAAATCTGACATACTGAACACAAACATTTCTCAGTTTTGACAAGTTACTTTATGTACCAGTTTATATGTATTCCGCAACTGACAGCAATCTTATCATGCACAGTATGTTTCTTTTTGTATATTACTGATATTCTTGTTTTTAATAATTTTCACTACCTAACATACTTTTCTGTTTATTTTGTTCAAACAAGTCTTCAATTAGTCTTCAATTAGTTGGTTTTTACCATGACAGTTTTTCTTTATTGAAAGCATTACTCATATGGGCATGGTATGTTTTCGAACACCATATCCTGACACACATTCTATCATAAGTGGTGTGTTATTAATTTTACATATTTCCTCATTTTCAGACATTTATAACTTTGAAGTTTAGTTCATAAAATTTAATTTAAAGCAATTTTCTGTATTTTTCTTGCTCTCCAATTCAAGATCATTGCTCAGTCAACTGAAATTAGACATCACATTTCAATGTTTTATAATTTATACAATCTAGGAAATTAAAAAGTTCAAAAATTAAAAAAAAAATGATAGTGACCAATAAGACCAAAAATTAAATTCTCTTCCATATGTGGAACATCCATAAAAATTTGCGGACATATGCCAGCAAAGAAACCCAGCTGAAGTTCCATAAAACCCTTGCTTAAGGAAGTCAAGCATGGGCAACAATGAGACATCGAAACAGTAGAATACAGACTCAATAAACGAGGTTTTTAAGATTAGTGAAAGGATGTATGTGGAAAGACCATAAAAGAAACGAGTTTAAAAGGAAATATTTAGGAATATATAACCTAAACACAGAAGTAAAGGGAAAGAAGAGAAAATGACAGGAACATGGAGACTACCTTTATGGGTGGAGAAAGACTTCCGGTAAGGGCTCTCAGTCAGGAATGCCCTGAACAAAGAGAAGTAGGAAGGTCAAAAAGAGATGGAGTACCGTAACAGGCACTTTGCTGACCTCTACGCCACTGAGTGCAGAGGCAAAAGTGAAATATTGTATTTACCAAACCAACATGATCCTGAATAACAAACTGTTTTACAGTTATTAAGTGTATGCCTAAGAAAGGTAACATTATACCTAGGCCTATTCTGAATTTATGCCATTTATTGATTGTTTACATTTTGATAATACAGTAGAAATAAAATGGTTTAAATTAATTTGTGTCCTCACTTCCTTTTTTGTTTACTTTCTAAACCAAGTCATCTGTGATATCTCCATTTTAATAATAATACTAATCATCTTTTGTAAGGCTACTGGCATTTCTTCTTTCCTGACACAACTCCCATAATATGCCAACTTCCGAGGCATTCATTATCACTGGACACATAGCACTTTTTGAATCCTTTAATAATATATTCACATAAGATTCAGTCCCAGACACAAAGGATCCAGTGGCCCAGCATGGATAATTTAGTTTCTTTAGCCCCACCACCTGGAGTATGGGTATGGTCTCCTTAAAGACACCAGTCACTGTAAAGCTGCCTCAGGTGGGCTTTAAAACGTCTATTTATAATTTCCACTACTTGAAGCTGTGAGGTAATGCTGCCAGCAATTGCCAGATCTATGTTGTTCTTTGCTAATAGAGCCTTAATTTCCCAGGTAAGGTGCCCTCAGAAAGACTCCGTTTCCAACAGCTTTCCGCTGTAAAGCAAACAGAATGGTATTCTGTTCCAAATGATCTTCAGCCAATCTTTCATCAGGTCACTCATCATCATCCCTTTCTAGACATCTAAAAGAAAGTCCCGTAGGCAGCTTTTCTTCTGGTATTGTTTTTCTGCAAAGAATCACATTGGGGGGAACTTGCTTCAATCTGCTAGTGCACCCGGCATTTCTGTTATTCTGGCATTTTTATTGAGAGAACTTTTTACAGGAACGCCTCTAACACCCTTCATGTAAACAATGACATTTGACAACATATCAAAATAAAATGATGACTGATCAGCATTGACCCCATGGCCTACCAAGCAGTCATACTGTTTCCTTAAATGGATTATATGATAATATACAAGCAGTTTTTCATCAAATGCTGCAGGAAGTTGCTGAGCTAGCATTGTTTTATGTCTTATCACAAGCCCTACCCTCTTTTCTCCACCTTTTTACATCAGCCAATGCTTGCTCTGAATTGCAGAACACATGCAGTTGAAAAATTCCTCTTGATCACCAGGGTCTTCATTCAGGTAACTTCTTAACTGGGATGCTTTCACTGAGTTTCCCTTGCACATACTGAACCCATTGCTTCAATCATGAAACACTTCCTGCTTCAGTCCACTGAAAATCTTGTGCCTGAAACTGGCATTTTTTAAATTTATTCTTTATCTGGTGTAACGAACAAACATTTGTTACAGCAAATGTTCTTCCTGTTTTACACAGTTTTTCATGGCCTCTGTTTCATAGGTCACTATTAACTCTAAATGAGTGTTGTATTGCATGCATGAACCAATTGAGAACCATTAACTGTTAAATCATCTTTCTCAACAGTCATGTTTGTAATTTACATCCATTATCTAATTTTACAATCTACAGTACTTGCAGACTTAACAATAAAATCAACCTGAATGGCATCAATACATGGTCCTCTCAGCTCACTACAAAATATTAGTGTTGTTATTCTCTAACAAACTACTTAACCTGACATCATTTGCAAACATGAGAGGTACAGCATTCAGAATTTGGCTAAAGTGCTCTTACGGTGTCAACGGATTTTCGTTGTGCGCTGCAGTTGACAATTCGTCATCATTTGTTGTAGCCAGCCCGATGATAGTGTGCAGTAGCCAATGAGAATAGCTGTACCTTATAACGTCGGTTACCACAAATATGTGACTTTTTCCCTCCAGAAAGTCACGATTTCCAACACTGTGGTTGGGTAGGGGGAGGTTAGTGTTTACCACTCCTTCTGCGAAAAGGTCATTAGAGACTGAGCACAAATTCAGATTAGCATAAGATGGAGAAGGAAAATGGCCGTGCCCTTTCAAAGGAAACATCCCAACATCTGCCTCAAGTGACTAACGGAAATCGCGGCAAACCTAAATCAGGATGGCCGGCCGTGAGTTTGGATCACTGTCCTCCCCAGTGTGAGTCCAGTGTGCTAACCACTGCATTAGCCTACTTTGTTTGTGGTTAGGCAGGAACCTAACAGCAAATCTTAAAATTGCTGCAAGCAGAATAAAATATAAGCCAACTTCATGCACAAAGTGAAGGAAACTGCAAACAAGAATCTCACTGGCTATTTAAACCTGACCCATGATTCATCTTGTTGACTTCCCACCACTCATCAGATGAGCCACTGCCTACAGCAGCCTATAAGGGAAAATCCACTAACATAGTAGGTGCATTTATCTCAGTACTGATGTTTCACATGGAATTAATTTCTCAAATAGCGAATGAAGTCTTCCTAAAATACTATTTACTGTACAAAACAAGCAAAAATTTAAATGCCAGTTTAATTCTCATTATATACTCCAGCTGTTGAATTTCATTATACAAAATACTCCTGACAAGCAAGCAACAAAATCTGTCAAAGCAACCCTGCCATACCTTCTGTGAAAGTACAAAAGGAAATGGGTATTATAATTAGCTGATACTTCAATTCACACCCTTCCTCTATTACAACAGAATATGTGATGTAAGTAACAAATCCAGCTGACCTATTTTCAGTCTAGTCTATCAGTCAACATTATCTGTATAACGCAAGAATATGAAATGATCAATGCTGGTACAGGAGTCCATTTTTCTTGCAAATAATGCTACACATATACAATTGTGCATTTGTAATCAAAACGGGCAACTGTAAAATCTTTCAGTATCTAAAATGCTCCAGGATCTTCCTCTACATCTCTATAATGTGGTCAAATGAAAATTTGATATAAATAGTCCATACAGCTATAATGAGAACTTTCCAGATTTAATCAGTCATATGACCCACTAACAAGTTCATGTTTAAAATCCATAGTGGTGAGGAGTATAAATGCTTAATATTTTCCCTACTTAATGTTAGCACACTGCACAAGGAACTAGCTGAACATAAGAAAGAACTTAACAGAAATATACAGTGACATACCTGATTCTTTTCTATTATTCTGTTTAGCATAAGCACTGCTTTGCACTTCTGTTCCCAAATCATCAACCAGAAATGGCCTGTTGTATGTGGCAAAGGGCCCTGTGTCAAGATATACCGACGGTGTGCCCTTTCCATCTGCAAAAAAGAATAAGCAGAAGGAATTTGCAAGTTATTACCAACTTCACACCATTAAATTTATTAATAACGGCATCACAACATGTTAGTACTTATTCACATATTTCACCCCATAAATATAGAAAATGTGTGGATTGGAACTTGAAAACATTAGGTTGAGCTAGTCAATGCGTAAAACACTCTAGAGAAAATATTAATTGATGGAAAAGTACAGAACACAGACATGACACAGCCCAAACATGTAACTAGTGCTTTCAACAATTATTTTTCTAAGATAGTACAGCAGTTAATATATACACACCTTGACAAACAGCCAGCCAGTCACTAAGATCAAAAAAATCACCCAAACATGTTATTAATGTATCCAGCAACACCTGAGGAACTGTCAAGAATCCTAAAAGAATTACCTAATAAATATTTGGATGCTGATGAGATACCAGACATCATCATCAAAGTTAGCGTAACATTTATTGTGGAACCACTAACAGACATCATGAGAGTGGTGTACTTCTAAAGAATCTAAAAACTGCGAAAATAACCCCTTTGCATAAGAAGGGTGCAAAAGGTTATATTGCTAACTATAGGCCAGTTTCAGTATTTTCAGGCTTCAGCAAAATTATGGAAAAAATGTTCCTTACAAGATTAACAGTTTTCTTAAATAAAGAATAAGTTATTCCCAACATGGCTTCAGAGCTGAAAAGTCAGCTCAGACAGCAATTTTTGCCTTCTTAAATGAAGTATTAAAAACAGTGGATGACAAGCAACATGTATCTGGGATATTTCTGGATCTAAGTAAAGCCTTCAATGTTACTGATCATGGCATTCTCTTGCGTAAATTAACAGATTATTGAATTAGAGGCCAGTCTGAAAGGTTGTACCTCAGTAATCATCAGCAGATTACAGAAATAAAACACAAAGATAGTGAAACACAAAAAATATTCTAGTTTTTACAATGATGAGGAGAAAATCAAGTATGGAATCCCACAACGGTCAGTTATGGGACCTGTCCTGTTTCTGCTGCATATAAATGACTTGGCTAGTAAAATACACGATGGAACCATTTCACTGTTTGCAGATGACACTAATATTCTAATTAAATAACAAAATGAGGAAAATCTGCAGGAGGCTGCAAAATCAGTTATGCACACCTTAAGGTATTGGCTCAGGACCAATATGCTCATCATAAATTCTGAAAAAACTGTGGCAGTTAACTTCCACACCCCACAAAACCTCCATCCTGCAACTTTGTTTTCACTATCGAAGGAAAAAAAAATGTGTCTAAGGTCAGCGTGCAAAATTTCTAGGTATTTATGATCAGGAAGATCTGAAGCGGGAGGTGCACCTAAACAGTTTAAATAAGATTTTTCACAAAAGGGAGTGTCTCAAAAAACGAAAATCTTTGCAGACACTATTATATACAGACATATGAAACTAGGCAGAAGATGAATGTACACATGAACACAGTAAATACAAACTTATGCAAAAGAAGTGTGTATTATACTGGAGCTATGTTACATAACCATTTGTCTTCTTACCTAAAATGCATACCAACATTAAATGTATTTAAAATAAAGTTAAATAGTTCTTGCTTGACCACTGCTTCTATTCTTTGTCTAAATTTATGGATCATCATAATAAGTAAACCTCATTAGCCAAATTTTACTAACTGTCAAGACATAATATAGTTTACTTTGCACTTATCACGTCATTTCACTTAATAACTGCTATTATCACATCAGAAGCAATTCAAAGTTTAAAAATTAAATGCCATGCCCCTCAGAGAGAATGCATGCTTGGATTTTCAGTTAAACCATGCATAATCTGATCTGTATATAATTTTAGACAACCTCCATAAAGTAATATAGATTGATCTAACTGAACAGATATAAATGATAAGAGTGATTCACAGTCGAAAGATAAACTGCCTAAAAATCAGGTAAAATTTGACAAGCAGTAATTAATTAATGGCACAAACAAAAGCCAAGGAGTCGAGATAAATTCTTACACGTCTTAACTAATGTCCTTGTAGAAATATCATGAGCAGAAAAAGTTTGAAACCAGTGCGTCTAAGTATTGGTATGCACACTACACCTAAATAATGTACGAATCTTGATGCCAGTGTGTTAGGAGACTATAGCACAGTAAACATATAAGTAAATATACACAATTATGATGCAACATTATGAATCTGCCCTCAAGACAACAAATTTAATACCAAATACCTTATTAAATGAATGTAGTAAAGTGGCTTTGAGAGTCATCAAAACACAGATGGATCGCAAAAAGAAAGCACCAGTAATCCTCATGAAATATTAGATATTTATTATATGTCGACTACTTCATTACGATCTTCATCCGATGTTTAAAGTTTTTGCTGACTTTTGCCAGCATGAGGGACTGGCACTATCAATGGCACACTCTCCAATGCTAATGGAAACATTGAAAAACATGAAAAACATTTGCCGAAGAGCCAAAGACAAAACACAAAAGCCAATAGGTGTCAACAAGTGCCATTACATCCTCAACAATTCTCTATTAAATATATACTGTGCCAATTGTATGTAACAGAACAAGATTAAGAAATACACAAGAAAATCGGGATCACTTCTGCCGATTCTCAACAAAGCAACAAAAGGTGTTAGTTGGAGTAGTTTAACTTCCTGTATGACCAGTTAATTATTTGTTGCATCTACAATTTCTGAGCTGAACACCAGCACACTGTTTCAATTTAAACACATAAGAAACAAATGAAAACACTTCACACAAATTATTAACTCATGGCATATCAAGAATATTGCTACAATGTAACAGTATTGTATGCATTTAGAAGTTGAACCAACATTTCAAATACAAAAACCTACTTTGCCCTGAGTAGTATTGCTTCAGATCTCATCTCCACAGTAAAAGCAGCTGAGGATTGTAATTAAAGTATATAATTGCTTTCAGAATAAGTTAGTAAACCATATTTGATACAATGACTCACAACATGCTAATTAGAGAGAGTTACAACACTATAGAATTATAGAGAATGCTCGTAAATTACTGCAGTCATACATAACAAACACTGGGTCTAGTGTAGCAGAGGATACAACCCATCGGCTTTGGACAATGACGTCACAAGTCGCCAGAGAGCAGTTAACCATTTTTGCTTTTGCTGCTATGTTTCAGTTTCGTTTTTTTACTGATTGCTTAATAAAGTGTATCTGTTTATTCTATCTCGTGAGATTTTTTTTTAAAAAGCCAAAAAACACTTATCAGCTACTGAAGGGAGCTACAACACTAAGAAGAATCGCTTCTCGTTTGGCGACTTGTGACACTGTCCAAAGCCGACGGGTTGTATCCCCTGCTACACTAGTCCCCAAACACTAAACAGTGGGTATAAATCATCAGATAACAGTTTCATTACTAATGACTAAATATGTACCACAACACTATTCCTAAACCTCTTCTGCTTATAACATGAAAATGATTTGCCCTAAATATTGACTTGTGAAACAGTATTGCACGTCACTGGCAACATCACTTGTTCAAGATACAACCTGGAGAAGTTACAAAATAAATCAGCAAACTCAGTAGATAGATTTATAACTAGGTACTACACAAACGTGTTACAAGTAAATAACAACAAAACAGAAGTAATCACGTTAAATATAACTGTTCCCAACCACAACAATAGATCTGAAGTTCCTTGGGTACCACACTAATTAAAGATATAGTTGGGATATTTGCAGGGTTAAGGTGAATTGCCTATTGCAAGTCGAGAAGCTGTGTCAAGAAGCGATCTCAGTGAAACACCCTACATGTAATTTTTCCTTTATCAGTACCAGTATGGTTTATGGAATTTTACTACATGAGGAAACTGCACTGGACCATACATTGTGCTTCAATGGAAAAGAATGACATTAGGTGCTCAGCCGATACCCTAGTATGTGAGGCACACAGTCTTAAGGAACCGAATTTTACAACAGTCCATGGATTCCATGTACACAATTGCTTAGCATAATGCAAAAAACGTTAACAATGTTTCCTTGATATCTTTACATAAGAAATGGATGAAAAAAAGTTAAGTTCAGTTATGAATGTAAAGAAAATTTTGTTAAACTCACATGTTCCACATCATTACGAAGTGTTGTATTCATGATCTACGGAACAAGTATTAATCTAACATGTGCAGCTGAACTACCAAATGCTCAAGTGCAAGAACATCAATAATATGTAACAAAGGTTCTACAGTTCTAATGCTGGTGTATATAAATGTAAATGGTATTATTAAAAATCATATCATGAGCTAAATAGTATGGCACATCATTTCTGCAGCTGAATGAGACACTTTAGCCTTTTACAACATTAAGTTCCAGGTATGTCAACCTGTGGTATTGGTACAAAATTTACTATGCAAATTTACCTTGGTAAAGGCCCTCTAGCAACCTACTATTAACTTCAGTTTGACATGAATTTTAACTTTTAACTAGCTGTATCGCCTTCTTAAGGAAGACGGAGATCCCGTATAGAAATATTTACAAGTAAATAACTCTATTGTGTTTTAAAATAAACTACCTCAAGAAAGTACAGTTTCATCACACACTTACCGTGATAAGATTTGCATTGATATAGTTGCAGGATCCCTTTGTGAGAACAACTCTGCTATGATCATATGGACTGACATCTCTATACCTGTTAAGATTCTTGTTTTCTGCTTTCTTTGCTTCAATGAGTGTGTAATCATTGTTTAAACTCTCATCCCTTATGCGCTGGAAAGAATAACTTTTATGAAGTAAAAGTCTTTATACATGCTCAAAATTAAAGTCGAACACACAACGAAAGCAAGGGCTGTACGAGTCACCAGCAAACAACAAAATACTATCATTAAGTCACGCAGTTTTCAATTCGGCGAAAGACGTGTTCTTATGTGTAAAACACAATTGATTATACAAAGTTTTATCTACAGGCGTCCATGCCCGTCAGACCACGGTTCTCCACAATACAACATACTTTATGTATTTAATATAAAAAATTGATATTATTGACTGGCTGTGTAACCAAATGTCAACACTATGAAACATTTTTGGAAATTTTACGAATACAATCTGTCCTTGAACTTGAACCACTTCCAATCCGAGTATTTCGAATTTCGGTATAAGGGTGCACACCTGGTACAGCTGCGTCCACGCTCTAATCGAGTCTATTTGCACAAATTCCGCTTCAATATTATTTTTACCAGGAGTCCTGCTCATCTTACACACATCCACTACACCATTTATCCACTACCGCACACACTCTCCTCATAAAACCTTGCCTTGCCAACACTACGCGCTACAGCTACCGACATCCGTAGACGGTCTGCCAACATAAACATCACAGAGCACAGAAGTTAGTTGTTGACGTCACGAAACGCTATGCATTGTACTTCTGCTTTGCTAACAAAATTATTTTAAGTTAAACATAAAATCTTAAAATATTAATTTGAAATCCACATTAGAAATATCCAAATTCAGAAGTCATGTCAAGGTTGTTTAAGGAAACACGATATTTAAATACCGGTACTGTTATAATGAAACGAAAAGAACTCGCAGTCTTACAAATTTTTCCGTGGTGGATGAAATTATAATCTGAAAAGTAATTTTCCACGGCAAAAACCAGGATGGTTATTAAAGAAGAACATAACTTGAAAACAAGATATTTGTTACACATAGACAACGGTTTTCACTGAGCTACCAGAACAGTAAGTACGTCCCATCTATTAATAGTAAAAACAATAGTTTGACTTTACACATGTTGTTGTGATGATCTAATGTTGTAATATGCAATATTAGCAGCAAAGGTCGCTTCGCTTCTGATATTATACATTATAATAACATGAAACCTCGATAATGAACAGTTAAGTTATTTATGAAAGAAGGCAGATTGCAACACTTACACCTTTTGACACCTTTTCACATAACATTTAGATTACGGAGTTAGCACTATAGAGCACTGAAGATAACTCACTGGAACTACATGAGTCTCAGCTACCAGTAGACTAAAGGCAAAACTGTCATCTGTGCTAACCGAATGTTGGTTTAACGTTGAATGAAATTAAGATTAATCATAAGCTCAGAAACGCAGGTACTAGAGATGTTAAACTTTCACAAGATCCTCATAAAAATCAGAATATCAGGGGATAAAAAAGTAGACAAGCTCCTTGTTTGTTTAGAAGATTTAGAAACAGAGAGTGGAATAGATGTACTATATCTATCTGGACATCATATAGTCACAGATATGTGAAGGTAAATAATGTAGGTGGACATAAACTTTCAGCACATGTGAGCAGTGACACTATGGAGAGACGAAAGTTGCCATATATGTTAAAATTCATCATAGTGTGAAAAATTTAGAAACTAAAATTTTTTGTGTAGAGCAAGATACAGAAGCATGTACCTATAAGCTTAAACTAAATAATAGTACTTTTAAGATTTTAGCTGTGTATAGGTCCTCACTGGGAAATTTTCAGCTGTTTCTGGAAAAAATTGAATTCTTTGCTGTGCTGTTTGTCAGACAGACGGAAGCAAATTATTGTTTGTGGGGATTTCAATGTAGATTTTCTGAAAGAGTCTGATAGAAAGAATGACCTTGAAGTATTACTTGTTCCTTTCAATTTTACATTAGTTATTGATGCTCCTGTTCGTGTAGTGGAAGAAAGCAGCGCCCTGATAGATAATGTTTTTATAGACCAAGATAAAATAATCAGATAAAACCTTTTCCTGTTAAGAATGGTCTTTCTGATCATGATGCACAGCTAGTTACAGTATATGACATAGTTCCGTACAGTGATGCAAAGCAGTCCTCTAAAATAGTCATTCTATTAATGATTTAACCATTGTAAATTTTAGGGAAAGCTTGCAGCAGTTGATCTGGGATGACGTGTACAGGGAATCTGATGCTAATCTATTTAATGGTACGTTTGTGCGTATATTTGGAAACAGTTTCACCAAGAAAACGGTGAAACATAATTGTAAGAAACCATCCTAAGATCTGTGGGTTACTAAAGGGATAAAAATGTCTTGTAAACAGAAAACAGAGATGTATCTTATTGCTACAAGGAGTTATGATCCAGAAACATTCAAACATTATAAAACTACTCCATTGTACTAAGAAAAGTTCCTAAAAAGTCTGGAAGAATGTGTACTATGTCTATCAGCACCTCTGATAATAAAATTAAAACAACTTGGAATATTGTTAAAACGGCAACAGGGCAACGGAGAGCACAGGAAGATTATATTTCTATCATAGGCAATGAAAAGTTTGTTAACAAAAAGTCAGAAGAAGAAATTTTTTTAATAATCATGTTATATGTATCGTAGAGAAAACAGGATTCAGCTGTTGCTTATAAAATGCAAGGCTGTATATGGAAGAGGCAATACCTATGCTATTTGAGAAAACTGAAACTCAACCCACCTCTCCTAGTGAAATTAGGAAAATAATAAATCCACTCAAAAGTAAAATCTCACATGGGACTGGTGGCATTTTCAACAGAGTACTACAGCATGTTCCCAACAGGTAAGTAATACTCTCAGCCATATATGTACTAGCTCAACGAAACATGGTCTGTTTCTGGATGGAATGAAATATGCTACTGTTGAACCATTGTACAAGAAGGAGGACAGATCTGATGCTAATAAATACTGCCTGATCTCCCTTCTGACAGCTTTATCCAAAATTCTAGAAAAGTAGCTTCTAGAAAGAGTAGCTTCACATATTTGTAAAAATGAAGCACTAACAAAATGTCAGTTTGGGTGTCAGAAAGGTTTTTCAACAGAAAATGCTATATCTGTTTTCACTGATCGGGTATTAAATGCTCTGAATAACTGAATGTCTCCCACTGGAATTTTTTGTGATATCTCAAAGGCTTTTGACTATGTGAATCATGAAATACTTCTAGATAAGTTTAAGTACTGTGATATGAGTGGAGAAGTGGACAAATGGTTTAATTCATATTTATCTGGAAGAATGCAGAAGGTTGAAATTAACAGTACAGATAGTCTACAAAAATCAGCAGCGTCCTCTAACTGGGAAGATACCAAGAATGGTGTCCCACAGTCTTCAGTCTTGGGTCTCTTATTGTTCTTGACATATATTAATGTGTTGCCACTCTATATTCTTAGAGAGCGCAAAGCAGGTTCTTTTTTCTGATTAAACAAGTATAGTAATCACACCCAACAAAAAAGAATTAGCTGAGGAATCGTAAATAATGCCTTTCAGAAAATTATTATGTGGTTCTCTGCAAATTTACTCTCACTAAATTTTGAGAAAACACAGTATATACTGTTATGTACATAAAATGACATAAGACCATTGATAAATATAGAATTTGAATGGAAGTCTATTTCCAAGAAAAAATATTCAAAATTTCTAGGTGTGTGAATTCTTGAGAGATTGAATTGGAAAAAACACATTGATGATGCACTGAAATGCCTAAATCCAGCTACTTATGCTATTAGGGTTATTGCAAATTTTGGTGATAAATATATCAGTAAATTAGCCTACTATGCCTATTTTCATTCACTGCTTTCATATGGTATCATATTTTGGAATAATTCATCAAGAGAAAAAATATTTAGTGCACAAAAGAGTGTCATCAGAATAATAGATGAAGACCACTCAAGATCACCTTGCAAACATTTATTTGAGGAACTAGGGATATTCACAGTAGCTTCACAATACATATATTCCCTCATGAAATTTTTTATTAATAACCAATCACAATTTAAAAATAGTAGCATAGTGCATAGCTGCAACGCTAGAAGAAAGGATGATTCTCACTATTCTGGGTTAAACCGGATTTTGGTAGAGAAAGAGGTGCCACAGAAGTCTTTCGTCATTTACAAAATAGCATTAAAATTCCGACTGATAGCCAACCAGCACTTAAAACAAATTAAAAGAATCTCTGAATGACAGCTCCCTCTACCCAATAGATGAATTTTTAGGTATGAAGTAATAACTGTAAAAAACTAATTATATCATGTAAAGAAACCTTATGTGAGACTGACATGTTACACATCATTATGAAAAGTTGTATTCATGATCCATGGGACATGTAATAATGTAATGTAATGTACTGGACATGTAAGAATTGTCTGTTGGAATCAGTATGCCTTTGCATTTTTCTGACCTTCGAACTGACATATCCATCTACAACATAATGCGGAACTCAGAGAAACTTGACATTTTTACATTACCAGTAACATGAAATTGGCAAAGGTGACAGAAGAGATAAAAGGCTAATCAACCAACTGGAAATCGAGTCCCTAATTTTGGTCTTGTGGTCTGACTCTTATCCACTGAGCTACAAAGCCACACATATAGTATACACGTACCAGATGTGATCAAAATTACTCCAGACAAAAAGAGGAAATCCTCAAGGGTCTGTTATTGGGCCACACCTGTTCATTGTGCATGTTAACGACCATTCAAATTACATAAATTTGGTATGGTACACAGTAAAGAAACACATCATTTTTAACAAGTTTCCTTAAATTTATGAGGTAAAGTATTATAAATTAGCTTAAGAGCTTATAGCTATTCAGTTGAAGAATTCTTAGGCGTTCATATAACTAAAATATGTGTTGCATAAGCAATAAAACAGTCCTTTCAGTTTTTACAATAGTAGTTTCCTTTTATTGTTGATATACCTAGTCATCGAATATTCAACATAATTTAATTGCAATGTACATGTTGATGAGGGCGATTGTGTGAACGATATTGAAAGGTCAAAAAACTTTACATACTGTTTCTGACTGAGGTTTATTCATTTGGCCTTTGACAATACTTTACCATACAACCAAATACATTATACAACACGAAACCAGAGTTTTAAACCACTTTCTGACATGAATATTTGTAAACATTTTTATTTTACAATGACAGAATGAAAGAAACTTGAAGGAATTAGCAGTGCTCCCTTAAAACAATACATCCAAATTTTGGATTAAGATGCTCAAAAGTATTTGTTTCATAGGAATGACTCTTTCAGTTTAATTTACAAAACTATGGCGATGAATAAAGTACTTATATCTTAAGTGCAGTGTGTTACAGAAGAAGCAGAAGCATAAATAAATCATCTCATTTGACATGTTAGTACATCCACTGCAGTGACTGTCAAATATATAACAGGTGAAAAACTGCTTCCTGAAATCTTTTAATAAGCTCAAAATTTACTCCAATTAAGAAAAAAGATGAGGAACCTTTTTTACAACAATGTAAACTGTGAAATTTATAACTCTGACTGTGTTACATTTGGAAAACTATTGCCGTTGGTATAAAGATGATTGCAAAGTATCTTCTGGAGAAGAGGAACTAAACAATTCTTATTTAGTCACTGCTAACTGAATATGAAGAAAAAGGGTGTTATTATATTACTGCATTAGTAGTAGTAGTCCTCATCTTTAGACCATTTTCACTTTGGTGTTTGAAATGTTAAGCTGTACATTAAACACATAACCACTCTAAAAACACAATTTAATGGAAGATATAACACAATAATAATTTGATTTATTCACACTTAGGTACACTCATACACAATCTTACTCACACCACACTATTAATATACTATGCTTATCACTTCTCCCACAACACAGTTTGCTACACTAATTGAAAGTGTACTTGAATTTAGTAAAAATAAATGAAGAACCCAGCAGCAAAAACTTTCTTACTTAAAGAAACAGAATTTTTACAGTTAACATTTTCTTGTTTTGAAGATATTGCTCTCTAATAACAAGCTTCTGAGTATTCTTTTCTGTTAAACAAGATAGGATATGATTAACTTTTTATTATTTTATAAATGATTCCCTCTTTCCCACACTGCTTATTCTATATGATTATTTATAATATATAAGAGTCCTTAATTTGTGGTATTACTAAATAAATGGTGTAATTTTAAATGGTGTGAATAGTGTATGTTATATTTTTGTAATATTCAAAACCTTTTTGGTTTTAACAGTGCAGTTTCAACAGTGTAACTAATATCATTGTAATTCCCAGTAAAATATCTCAAACTCTATGAATAATATTTCTGTAAAGTCATTACTCAGTTCAAATAACTGAATAAACATTTTCTACAAATGAGTTGAAAACTGGCCTTGATGGCTAAATCTCAGAAAACATCGCTGCAATATACAAACAGAAAACAAAACATTCAGTTGAGTGTATCTGTCACACATCACTGTTTTATCTGAGTCAATTTGTGTCAAACTGCATAGTCTCATCTCAAACAGCTCATGAGTGGAACAGAAAATTCGATGGTTGGTGCACTTAGAACTCACAGTCTTAAATTCCTATTCTTATTGCAAAGTAAATTATTTTCTGATGTAGCTGTCCCAAGCCCAACTGAGAAAGAGGAGGGAGAAGAGTAATACCTTATAAAAAAAATCCTGTGTTCACCAGCCCTGGTGAGGCCTCTTTGTAAGGGTTATTGTGAAGACTTCAACTGCAGTGAAGGCGGAAATAAAGTTTATTGGTATGGTGGAATTGGCAGAAAAGGCAATCCTGTTCTCAGGATGAACAAAAAAGTTGGAAATTAAATTCCAGACACATCTGTTCCCAAATCTGATAGTGATTGGTCAGCATCTGTAACCCATGTCAGGGGAAAGTACACTCTAAAATTAACAATCTTAGTTTTTAACTTTGGTAGATGAATGTCTACCCACACTGCAAAAATAGGAGAATTATGATGTATGATGAAAAACTAATATTACTTCAGATGACCAATCCATCACATTCATTAGGAATGCAAGCAAACATGTATATTCTGAAATGTTTGCACCATTACACAAGGAACAATGGGGGATACAGAAAACTGTCTCATGTGAAGTTGAAATTTAAGAAGAAACATAAATCTGCACCCATGAATATCAAAACAACTCTGCAAAGTTGGGAAACTTAAGTAAATGATACATATTTTGAACAGCAACAACATCCTGCAGGGCATCCACCCAATAAACTAGATGTGATGGCGAAATAGCAATGGTTAGTGAGAACTATCTAATTTTTAAAGATGCACTGGCAGTTAGAGTTTCCAAATCATATATTTTCGTGATTTTAGGAACAGCCTTCTCAGTTCACAAAAATGTAATCTGAAACCCCACCTGGAGTAGTTTAATATTGACCATATCACTCTTTTCCGATATAATTATCAAGAAATTGAGAACATTAAATTCAAAACAGGAAATGAAGTTAATTCAGAATCACTTGAGATTTATTCGAAAACACAGAATCATGAAGCAAACCAGTACATGTTAGAGACCTAATAATCAAACTTTGAAGGAAGCAGAATATGATTTTCTAAAGATGCTGAAGAAAGTAAGTATTGATGTCAAAAATTTGAAAAAAAAAATAAACAAATTGCATTTGAAATAGCTCCAAGTCACAAGAGAAAAAGTAGTGAATAACATATGTGAAGATTCAATCAGTCAAAGACACAAGCTTGGTACGACTAGTATAATACGAAAACAAGCAGTGATTGCAAAAGCTACTGATTTGATAAGAATGAACCAGATAAAATTATTAATACACAAAAGAGGTTTTTGAAAACAGGCAATGGGAAATGATAGAAGAGGAAAGTTTAAAAATATAATAGACAAGACCGTTATAACACATTCAAAAACTGTATGTCTGGGTACATTCTGGAATCGTTATGCTTCATGAAGGCAATCGAAAACTCATACTTAAAAATGAAGAAAACTCTAAGCTACTGGCAATATAGTTTGAAAAGATAATGAATTGTGAAAAATCAACCAAACAGCTCGAATTCCATTATAATAATCCACATAAAAATTCAAAACCCTCAAGCACTGACATGATTAAAAGTAACATCAAAAAATGAAAACACAACGAAGTCCCATGTGAAGATGGCCTCACAGAAAAATTTCTAGAATGTTGTGAAGATCTGGGTGTCACAATTGTAAATGAAAAGCTAGGTAAGGTTTGGGACACTGAAATAATTACAGAAGTCTGGAAGCTTGGATTAGTTCAATCATTTCATGAAAATGGGGACAAAACAGATATCAGTTACTACAGAGGAATTTGATGACTACTCTTAGACTACAAACTCTTATCGAACGCTCTTCTGGACACATTACACCCTTAGTCAGATAAACAATAGGGGAGTATCGAGTCGGATTTGGAAGTAGTAGGTCCTGTCCTCAGGAAATCCTAAACCCTAAACAAATATCTGGTACATGAAATCACAGATAAAAAGGCACTGCTAAATGAAGAAATTTGAAGTAGACAGGAAAACTCCAAAAATAATTAAACAAACTCTTGGAAATACAGTATCTAAAGTTAAATTTCTTGGAACATTTTACAATCCCTTCCAAATTGGATTAGGAGTCAGACAAAGGAACAGTTTGTCACCATTATTTTTCAACTGTGTGCTGGAAAAAGTTACAACAAAAGAGAAAATAGAGGAAGAAAAACAACAATAGCGACCCAAAACTGGGTAGATCGATAGAAGTATTAAATTGTTTGGCCTTTGTAGATGATCTTGTAATAACAGACAGAATCTTATGAAATGCAAAGAAAAGTCTAGAAATTCTAAAGCAGACAACTGATAGGGCAGGTCTGCATATTTCTTTCGAAAGGCAGAATACATAATCGACATAAGTAACTTACCAAGAATTTTAAAAACAGATATGGTAACATAGGGAAAGCAGACAATTTTAAATATGTGGGTGAAAATATAAACATGAAAAGTGAGAAAGAGGCAGTTAAAAACAGAATTGAAAAATTGAAAAGAGTACACATGACAGTGAGAAATCTGAACAATGAAAAATGTTTCTCAACAGATGTTACATTAAAGCAATAAAGTTGTAAAATCAGAAGTCCTCTTTGGTTCAGAAAAACGGCTTAAGCTGCTGTTTTGATAAGAATCAAACAGATAAAATTATTAATAAGCAAAAGAGGTTTTTTGAACAATGGCGATGGGAAATGACAGAAGAAGAACAGATAAAGGTATGTTAGACTCTACAGAGATCTGGAGATGGAGAAAAAAAACTGATTAACAAAGAAGGTCCACATATTCTTCCAAAACAGAAAAACAGACACAGAAAACAGGTGGAGAGGCAATGCAAAAGGAACGTAGAAGATATGGAGATTTCACAGGACACCTCACTCAACATAGAAAAATTGAGTCTACAGGTCAAAAAATTCATAGATTTTCAGGTAGGTAACACAAACAAAAAATACCTGGAGCCAAATGGACACATGAGAGAAATGAAGCTCATTTTGAAAAAATATAAGGGTTTTGGAGGGAGAAAAAGAGTATTGAACAGTGGTCTTGAAGTGATCCTTAGTTGGTCTGAAACAAAATTGGAGAAAAATACCAACAGTGGAAAGCTCTCTAGTATCACGTTTATTAGAAAATGATCAATGGCATCATATTTTAATGGTGTAACTTTGGATGTTCAGCCACTTTGTTGACTGAACATATTAGTTGTGTTTCGATGGGTGATCTGTCATTACCTGTAGTGCTGCACCTATACATGGAACACTTAGAAGCAAACATTTAGGAATCTACCAAATTCACGCCAATGTACCTCGATCGATACATTGTGAACAGATATATAATGCAGCCATGTGAAATGAAGTAACTTTCAGTGTTCCTGTAATATTTAAACTCTATTCATCCTAACGTAAAACTGAAATAAAATTCGTGACAGATCTTGAGAAAGAGAACAAGCCACCATTCCTCTACAGATGGATGGATGGATTCTGAGCCACAGTGTGTATAGAATGCAATGCACACAACATACCCTGAGATATCATTGTCAATCATATACAAATTGCATGCCAGAGACTCTGGTCCACAGAGCTAAAGTGCTGTCAGACATGAAGAGTCTCGCCAAAGAAGTACGACACCTATAATTAGTGTCCTGAAGGACTGGGTAGTCATATCAACAAATTGAAGGGACGTTCCAGACAAAATGAACAGTGCCTGAGGAGAGATTAAGACTGATAAAGAAAAATGGTAGACTCCTACAGAAAGATCGCATTCAGAGTATTTCGCTCCTGTCAGCAAAGATAAAAGTCTTTCTTTGTGCTACTAAGGATTATCTAGGTCTCCAAAAGCCAGATGTGTCCCTTATTCCATGAGCATGTGGAATGTGTTACATGGGCCAGACTATTGGGAAACTCGAGGAAAGGAGAAAAAACATCAGTCACACGCCTGATTACAACAACTAAACCAGTAAGATGACACTGAGCACTGTTTAGAATGTAAACATGAAATAAAATACAGCAAGACCAGAGCAAACATCGTTTCTGAGAGAGCTTAACTAAGAAGTCTTTCAAAACAAAGGTGTTGGATAAACTAAATAAACTGGGGCAAAGGTTACAGTTTAAAAAGCGGTGGGGGTCTGACACTGAATTTATTAGAAACTCACTGACCATCTTAACCACCACAGCTTGAGCAAGCTGAGAGAGATTGCGTTCCACATATAAATGATGCAAGCTCTGAAATGCAAATGAGTTTGAAAGTACTTAGCACGCGCTGGAAGTTAAGCCCTATAAATACATCTTATACTGTAGAGCTCAGTCAACGAGTACAAGTAACAAAGCAGCTCACAATAGCTGAAAAAAGACAACCAAGTTGTTCATCAAAATATCGTGCATAACAATGAAATCAACGACATGTCTGAACCTCCTGAATTATATCATCAATCAATCAAGTTGAAAATGCTGAGAGACAGTATCATATTGTAATGTGTCTAAGAAAACGCTATGAGTAACTGATGTAACAGATTTTATAAAAGAAAAGAAACTTGTTGTATCAGACTATCTCCTCTGCATTCTTGTGAAAATGCCACTATTTTTATGTAAATATAATTAAATAATTTTTAAATTTAAAGGTGAAGCAGGTAAAATATTCAATTGATTAAATTTTAGGGACATTGCTCTTTACACAGACTCCTTGCTTTTCTCCAGAATTTATTGACTGATGAATGCTATAGCCAATCAGCATTAGATGCCAATGGAAGGGCAAACAACATCGCCATCAAATAACGGTGTGTTCATGGAAATGGAACATTAAACAATGTCACTTCACTTATTCACTTATCCCACTACTGAAGTTATGAGATACACTCTGTGATATAAAAAGTCAGAATGTGCTATCAGAATTGAGAACCTAGCAATGGTAAAATTTATTAGTAACTGGAGCAAATTTCATAACAGTTATTCTGGACGAAGTCTGCATGGTAAATGCTGATAAATTAAAGAACATGAAAAGTATCATCCACACATGAAGAAGATACAGTTTGTACATTCTGGCTCAGTTTCCAACAAAACTCAAACATTTAACATTTTTTAGTATAAACAATGGTATTTTCTATATCACAGATTTTTCAGATCCAATCAGTGAAATTTTTTAACTGAATACACTTATTCAGTTAAAACTGGATTTACAATACGACCCAGCTTCCAGACCCTGCAAAATTAAAACAAATTTTATTTTTTATTTATTATGGAATTTCAGTGGGTAAAAATTTACTTATCAGCTAAAAGTGCAAAACGTTTCCCATCGAAACACTTTCCATTAGTTTCCGAGTTTCAGGCCTCAGACCCTTTGTACATGATACTTGATGAACAATGACTTCAGAATTAACTGAAGCCTTCCTTTTCTTGGGTCGCTTTTAGGTACACAGGTGAGGACAGAAAATGTTTTGTCAAATGGCTAACTCTCCCCACATTCTTGATGTATGAAAGACTCCATCAGATTTATGGCCACAATCCTTCAGTCAACATACTGATACAGAGTTGGATACAGACAACAGGTCGGCAGTTTGTATATAGAGTTGGTATTCGAGAGACGTAGTTGTTTAAAATTCTGTGATTTTTAACAGTTTATTTTGGATGTAAATAAATTATTTTTTCTAATTATTGTATTTTATTTGATGTAATGAGATGCAAAGAATTTGTAATAACAGTTATAATGCTCAAATTAATATATTAAGAAATAATAATTTATTGTTCCCTTGTTAATTGAAATGGAACTTCAAGGTCATATATTGACAGGTTTTCAAATTTCTGCAGCCGGACATGCGAAGTTTAAAGTATAAGAAGTGTAGTTCATTTGTAACTTTTTTATTTTTAGAAATAATTTCCTGCAATACACGAAAATGAGTGTGGTTGTATAACCTGCAGAGCAAGGGGTAAAACATTTTTTTATTAATTTTTCAGTCAAATGTTAACCGCTTTTAAAAATTCAAAATGCTAACACAATCTAAACAAAAAGAGTTACCCAGAAAAATATAATGAATAAAATCATAAACCATTTAATAAGTAAGATAATAAAATTTTCAGTTCAAAAATTCTTTGTTAACATTCTATGTTGTGATTCCTAAATTAAATTCTTTTTAACATACATGATTAGAAGCACAAGTGTATTATTTGGCATGTTTTCATTAAAAGTGGCACATAATTTCATCATTGTTCTTTGAGTAGTCAAAACGTTCATTCATCTAGTCACATTTCTGATGTAGATATGATTCCTTTCAATAAATTTAGAGGGACATGCATTGGCATCGTTATTTAATTGTGTTATTCATTTAAAATCACGAAAAGTGTCATAAACTTTTAAAAAGTTATTCAGTAGATCAAGATTCCACAATTCTTGAGGAAAAACTTTGTTTCTTCCATTTTGATATAGATAATTTGTAATTTATGATGACTGAATAAAAAAGATTCTATTAACTGAATATTTTTGTCTTGTTTGGAAAATAAAGTAAAAAAGCATGGCATATCAAATTCTGCTGATTATTCATATCTAATAACAAATTTCTTTTGTCGTTTCATCTAGTAATTTCAATAGGTTGTGATTCAAAGAAAGGAAAAGGAATTTTTTTTCGGTCTTTCATATTTTAGTTCAAGAGAATATTTCAGTTCATATATATTTCCATCTATTCTTCGATAATTTTAAATTCTTTTGGAAGTGTGGTTGCATCTTCAACATCAGCTCAATTATGATCAGACCATCTAAGAATAGAATCCAAGTGAAAATAACTGTTTAATCTCCTTCCCATATTATTTATTTATAATCTTTCAAAAAACACAGAGTAATTCTAACAGAAAAAAGTACTACATTTTTTACATTTAGTTTTTCCATTATTAAGAATATGTGCTTCGATAGTTAATTCATTTGACAAAGACAATGTTACTCGAATAAGAACTGATGAAGAAGTAAAAGGATGTTCTAGCCCAGAGAGAATACTGTTTCCTTTTTTAACTGTGATAACATTGGAGAGTTTTGAAAAATAATTATAGATTAATTTTTTTGTTAGATATTCCATTGTACATTTGATAATCTGTTACATCGTTTCCAATAATACTGAAATTCATATAAAGTTGTGAATGATTAGGATGAATCCATTCATCTCCAATATTAATATTAACTTTCGTTTCATTGTTTGGCAAATTTAAATTATTCTCAGCTTTTTCAGTCACAGGAAAATAGTAAAACTGGTAAATTTCAATGTTACTCATTTATAAAGGAAAAAATTTATCAAGAATTTTTTTAAAATAATTGTAAGTGTTGATCCATTGAAGTCAAACATATTGTCATTTTCATTAGTTTTATTATTTCTAAATTCTGAATAATATAAGAAATTGAAATTTTTACAGGAAAATTTGATGCATAAGTTATTGGTCCTCCAAATTCGGCATTTGTTTTAAATGAAGACATAATATTAGTTTCTGAATGAAAGTGATTAGTATGTTTAACAAGCATTCCATCTGCGAGATGAAATTTTATATTTATTAATTCGAATGGTATTATTTTTGGTAAACTATTACCAATTGTTTCTTGATTGGGCTCAACAATCTGTCTATTAAAACCTAAAATTTGCCCAATACTATCATGTTCATACATAAAAAATTTAACATCACTTTCAATAGTACCTATATTAAGAATTTTATATTAATTGATGTGTATATTAGGTTCTTTAAATGAATAAATTTTTCCAGGCCTTTCAATCTATATTGACTGACAGGGATTTCTATTGTTTCCTCACTAGTGTATAATTTATCATTCTTCAGTGTAATATGTGGTGTTATAAAGTTCAATGAAATCAAACTAATGAAACAATTTTAAAGTATCTCGTATAGGAACTGTTAATCTTTTTTTAAGAACAGTTGATCAACCACTCAGTTGAAAAACACACACCGTTATTGTTAATAAATATTATATAAATAAATGACAGATTCTAAACTGAAAATAAGAATCAAAGAGAAAAAGCCAAAAAATAAACCCGGTCAACTTTTCTGAGTGTTTCTATGTTTGATGTTCAGTAATAGGACCCATTGGTTCTGTAAAAACAACATTAATGATTGGTAATTATATTATAGCTCCAGGATAGTTGAACTGGAATAAATGAACCATTTGTACATTTACACTAAAAACTTAGATCAACTAAAATATCAAAAACTTGTGAAAAAATGGAAAAAAGAAGACAAAATTCATGGAAAAATCACTAGTTTTATTGGAGATAGTAAAGAAATTATTCCATCAGATGAATGAGAAGATAATTCAGTCATATTTGATGATTTAATTCTTGAAAATCAGCATGTTGTTAGAGAATATTTTACTAGATGTATACATAATGGAATAATTTGTTTTTACTTAACTCAAACATACTCAAAAATACCGAAATAATTGGTTAGAAATAATCTTAATTTTTTAAATATTTTCAGAAACGATGATACAAATTTAAATCATATTTATCATGATTTCGCTGGAGGTGATTTTAAATTTGATGATTTTAAACAAATGTGTAGTAACTGTTGGAATAATGATGAATTTGGTTTTATTACAATGAAACTTCACAACATGATTATACGATTAGTGAATCAGAAATACAAGATTTAATTAATAAATATGAAGAAATTAAAGATAGAAAAAGTCAAAAGTGAAGAAGAGTAATCGAACATTAAAAAGTAAATAGAAGTCGAAGAATGTTAGAATTTATCAACAACAATGGAGGTACAGTTTCTTGATCAATACCTGTTGATAGATTTAAACTGAAAATTGCCAGCAAAATGTGAAGGTAATAAATTGATAGCTGAAAAAAACATGTGCAGAAACTAATGATTGATGAATCTTAACTAAAAACAGATTAATATGAAAGGTCAGCTGAAAAATTCGGTTTTGCTGATCTATAAAATTTTGCCAGAATTTTATTCGAATCCACTGCAGTATACAATGAAAATAATCCAAATAAAATTAAATCAAGTAAAGGAAATAAACATAATAATTTGAGAAAAACAATTGTTGTAGAATATTTGCCTAGTTTTTCAGAAAAAATGTTGGCAATTCCTAAGAAAAAATTGATGAAGGATTTATTAAAAAATATACAGAAAAGCTAATCAAATGTGTTTGTGTAAATGATGTTCATCATTTAATCGATAGATTATCAGTAATTGTTAGTGACTTTATTATTACTTATCCAAAAAGAATTTTGTATTTGATTAGATTCTTAAATTACCTTCATTGTACATTTGGGAAATCGGAAAATTTGGAAAAGGATTAGTTAATACATGACCGTCAGGTGGCTTGCGGAGTATGGATGTAGATGTAGATACATTCCTGGTTATAATTATTGTGGTCCTGAAACAAGATTCGAAGAAGTTTGTAAGAAAATGACACTTTTTATAGAGACAATAAAAGTTTGTATAAAAGAAATGAAGCTGCTAAATAACATCAGTTAAATGCAAAAGAAGAATGTATTCTGAAGATGTTTCATTCGGTGAAAAATTGGTGGCAACAGCTATTAGAGGAATAATGTATGGAAAAGAAAATTAGGAGTGGGTATTGAAACTGATGGAAATTGGATGGAGCTCATAAAATTCTTTATTAATTTTTATCTATGTAAATGAATAACTTTGGTACTGATTATACTTTACTTTCGAGTGGTAAAATTAACCAAAATCAATTAAAGTTAATTTAATAATGAACAGTTAACTAGTATCGATAATTTTTAACTTGTACTCAAAAAGAAAAGACAGATAAGAAAACTGGCAGAAATCTACTTATTACATTACGTGTTCCTGTGAAAAGATTGTTGAATATCTAATGAAACAGAAAGAAGCTTCTGAATTAATAAAATATAATGGAGCAGTTTTACCACTTTTAACTGCTTCTTTGGGTGCAATTGGTTCATTGTTTTATGTGTTCATAATAAACAGAAAATCGATAAAGAATTAGAAGAACAAAAAAGACATAATTTAACAATGGAACAGAAATGAACATGATGCAGTGTTAAGGCTGCTCCAGCTGGTGCTGGATTGAAAAATGTAAAAAATAAAATAATAATAAAAAGATAATAATAAAAAATGTAATGATCCCTTATCGAATATTTATATAGAAGAATTAGTTAAACAATTAAAAATTACATATTTTAGTGCATTCATGACTGACAAATTACTCAATAATCCAAAAAATCTTGAATGTGGAATAGTAAATTCAGAAATGGGCGATTATTTTGATACTCATTGGATATGATAATATGAATCAAAAAATTCGAAATTTGTTTTTGATTCGTTTGGTCGGTATATACTGAAAGAATTAATAAATTTTTTGTTGAAAAATGACATATTGTAACACTGAAAGAATACAGTACTTTAATGAATCTATTTGTAGACATATATGTTTGTTTGTGTTAGAACTACTATGAAATGGTTTTTTTTGGTCATCAGTCTACTGACTGGTTTGATGCGGCCCACCACAAATTCCTTTCCTGTGCTAACCTCTTCATCTCAGAGTAGCACTTGCAACCTACATCCTCAATTATTTGCTTGATGTATTCCAATCTCTGTCTTCCTCTACAGTTTTTGCCCTCTACAGCTCCCTCTAGTACCATGGAAGTCTTTCCCTCATGTCTTAGCAGATGTCCTATCATCCTGTGCCTTCTCCTTATCAGTGTTTTCCACATATTCCTTTCCTCTCCAATTCTGAATAGCACCTCCTCATTCCTTACCTTATCAGTACACCTAAATTTCAACATTCGTCTATAGCACCACATCTCAAATGCTTCGATTCTCTTCTGTTCCAGTTTTCCCACAGTCCATGTTTCACTACCATACAATGCTTTACTCCAGACGTACATCCTCAAAATTTTCTTCCTCAAATTAAGGCTGGTATTTGATATTAGTAGACTTCTCTTGGCTAGAAATGCCTTTTTTGCCATAGCGAGTCTGCTTTTGATGTCCTCCTTGCCCCGTCTGTCATTGGTTATTTTACTGCCTAGGTAGCAGAATTCCTTAACTTCATTCACTTCGTGACCATCAATCCTGATGTTAAGTTTCTCGCTGTTCTCATTTCTACTACTTCTCATTACCTTCGTCTTTCTCCGATTTACTCTCAAACCATACTGTGTACTCATTAGACTGTTCATTCCGTTTAGCAGATCATTTAATTCTTCTTCACTTTCACTCAGGATAGCAATGTCATCAGCGAATCGTATCATTGATATCCTTTCACCTTGTATTTTAATTCCACTCCTGAACCTTTCTTTTATATCCATCATTGCTTCCTCAATGTACAGATTGAAGAGTAGGGGCGAAAGGCTACAGCCTTGTCTTACACCCTTCTTAATACGAGCACTTCATTCTTGATCGTCCACTCTTATTATTCCCTCTTGGTTGTTGTACATATTGTATATGACCCATCTCTCCCTATAGCTTACCCCTACTTTTTTCAGAATCTCGAACAGCTTGCACCATTTTATATTGTCGAACGCTTTTTCCAGGTCGACAAATCCTATGAAAGTGTTTTTATTTTTCTTTAGCCTTGCTTCCTTTATTAGCCGTAACGTCAGAATTGCCTCTCTTGTCCCTCTACTTTTCCTAAAGCCAAACTGATCGTCACCTAGCACATTCTCAGTTCTCTTTTCCATTCTTCTGTATATTACTCTTGTAAGCAGCTTCGATGCATGAGCTGTTAAGCTGATTGTGCGATAATTCTCGCACTTGTCAGCTCTTGCCGTCTTCGGAATTGTGTGGACGATGCTTTTCCGAAAGTCAGATGGTATATCGCCAGACTCATATATTCTACACACCAACGTGAATAGTCGTTTTGTTGCCACTTCCCCCAATGATTTTAGAAATTCTGATGGAATGTTATCTATCCCTTCTGCCTTATTTGACCGTAAGTCCTCCAAAGCTCTTTTATATTCTAATACTGGATACCCTATCTCTTCTAAATCGACTCCTGTTTCTTCTTCTATCACATCAGACAAATCTTCACCCTCATAGAGGCTTTCAATGTATTCTTTCCACCTATCTGCTCTCTCCTCTGCATTTAACAGTGGAATTCCCGTTGCACTCTTAATGTTACCACCGTTGCTTTTAATGTCACCAAAGGGTTTTTTGACTTACCTGTATGCCGAGTCTGTCCTTCCAACAATCATATCTTTTTCGATGTCTTCACATTTTTCCTGCAGCAATTTCGTCTTAGCTTCCCTGCATTTCCTATTTATTTCATTCCTCAGCGACTTGTATTTCTGTATTGCTGATTTTCCCAGAACATGTTTGTACTTCCTCCTTTCATCAATCAACTGAAGTATTTGTTGTGTTACCCATGGTTTCTTTGCAGCTACCTTCTTTGTACCTATGTTTTCCTTCCCAACTTCTGTGATGGCCCTTTTTAGAGATGTCCATTCCTCTTCAGCTGTACTGCCTACTGCGCTATTCCTTATTGCTGTATCTACAGCGTTAGAGAACTTCAAATGTATCTTGTTATTCCTTAGTACTTCCGTATCCCACTTCTTTGCGTATTGATTCTTCCTGACTAATCTCTTGAACTTCAGACTACTCTTCATCACTACTATATTGTGATCTGAGTCTATATCTGCTCCTGGGTACACCTTACAATCCAGTATCTGATTTCGGAATCTCTGTCTGACCATGATGTAATCTAACTGAAATCTTCCCGTATCTCCCGGCCTTTTCCAAGTATACCTCCTCCTCTTGTGATTCTTGAACAGGGTATTCGCTATTACTAGCTGAAACTTGTTACAGAACTCAATTAGTCTTTCTCCTCTTTCATTCCTTGTCCCAAGCCCATATTCTCCTGTAACCTTTTGTTCTACTCCTTCCACTATAACTGCATTCCTGTCGCCCATGACTATTAGATTTTCGTCCCCCTTTACATACTGCATTACCCTTTCAAAATCCTCATACACTTTCTCTATCTGTTCATCTTCAAATGGTTACAATTTTAATAAAATTTTAAATATAATAAGTAGACAGTTTTGGATATTATTCATGTTATGTACAATGAAAAGTAGAATCAAGAACTAAAATAAAGAAATACTTAATAAATTAGGTAATATTACTCAAAAAATTAATAATTTTAAAAAATAATTAGAATAATGAAATAATCAATTTGATAAATAATTAAGAAAATAGAACCAGCATTGGAATAAATTTTAACAAAAATTTGTACATTTAAGTAATAAATTACATAAAAATAAGAAAATTTACTTACAGAGTTTTCATTGTATTCATGTACAATGTATTCATTGTATGTAACTGAAACGTCTTCCACTGAATAATAATAATTTGTTCACATCACTTAAAATTGTCGTGATGCACTATTACAACTAAAAAGATGTTGTCTCACATCTTGTTTTGGTTGTAGGGCAGCACCACCCCAAGAAAGTTTCGTCAGGTGTGGAAACAAAACACGAAATGTAATGTAAAAAGGGAACTAGGCATCTGAAGACGAACCTAAATAAATGCATTGTAAAAAAGTGTCTGGTTGCTGTAATCATCTGTGTAAGAGTCAGCCTACAAATGAGAAAGACCTCTTAATCTCATATCTGCTCCAATAGATTTTTCTTCACAAATAAAATAAGTTTCTGAATTATTAAATTTTATTCTGTCTTTTTTAGTCATTATTATTGGTACATTTCGTTTATATATTTCCTTCATTTTCTCTGGATTCTTGCTTTACCATTTCAATTTTTCTGCTGAATCTATATCAGTATACTGTACAGGGCTTTTATCATCACTGTTAGAATATTGGATAGAATACATAAAAGAATATTAACAGGTTTATCTTGTTTATTTTTGTATGATATAGTGGGTATACAATACTTTTTTCACTATAAGCATAAACATTAACGGAAACTTGTTTCAAATTTAAAGGAGAATTAATTTTTGTTCTTCAAAAATTTCATCTATTTCAAGACCAATTTTTTTTGTTTAGTAACTCTTTCTGTCATATCTTTTACTGGATGTAAAGCTGCTTTCATTAAATTATGAAAACATTTTTTATCATTGTTTTCAGTATTAATTTCAGCTTTTTGGCTTTTAATTTTCTCTGGTAAATCAGTATATGAAGAACAAAAAATTGGATAGTGTCTATTAACACTGAATTCTTAATTGTTTATAAAGAATAAAGGGCAATCAGATTTTTTCCTTTGGATTTCTTCCATTTCTGTTAATAATGTACTAAATCCATTGTTCATAATAAAACTTCATTTCTTGTTTCAAAATTAAATTCTTGGATTACTCTTGTCTTTTAAACCTACAGTAAAACTTTGTATTAACTGTAATCGATCTTCTTTGTTCGAATATATTCTTTAATTTACAGATTACTTCATCTTTACTTTTATTAGAAAATTCTTGTTGATCTGCAGTATTATTGGTATTATTAGTTTCATATTGACTGAGAAGCTAAAGCTTTTCTATTAATTTTTTTATTTGTTTTAAATTCATCATAATCAAAGTTTAGAAAGTTAAAACCTGAAAACTTTTCTGATTGATCTTTTGTTAAATTTCTCAATATTTATCCATTAGACATGGTTTTATTAACTTCTCATTCCATTATCGTCATTATGGCCTTCAGGATTTATAATACTGGATTTGTAATACTTGTTTATTAAGTTTAAAACATTTTTTGAACTTTTTCATTTTACATACTGATGAAGTAGTTTTAAAAGTTTTATTCTTCAGTTTATTATTGTTGTTATTAACAGTATTCTCTGATTTTTCAATATGTTTGATAAATTCTTGTTTATTAACTTTAGAATAATATTTTTAATTTTTCGTTTTAAATATTTCATGAAGTTCTTTTATAGTTTTATTTTTCGGATCATTATCTTTAGTCACTATTAACATTGGGATTTTCAAGGAGTTTGCTTAACTGTTGCTATTTACTTTAGAATAATGTTTTTAATTTTTCTGTTTTACAAATTTCTTGAAGTTCTATTATATTATTATAATTATTAATAAACGCCCCGAGTTCATTCAGTTTTTTTGAATTACCTTCCAGTTTTTTTATTCTACAAAAATTATGTAAGTTCTGTAATCTATGATTGTTTACTGATGAGTTCATTTTTTTCTGAGTTAACTTTCACATAAAAAATAAGATTTTTATTTTTTATAACATGTATGTTGAAATATACTTGGGATTTTTTCCTTTTATTTATACACATAAATTTTAATTTTCAAACTGTTTATGCTTGAAATGTATTTCAGGTTTTCCTTTTACTTATACAGAAAAAATTTAGATTTTTACTTTTATAAATTGTATAAGGTTGAAATTCGTTTACTGTATATAAAATAGGAAAGAATACAAGTTCATTTCAAATGTAAACATTAAAAAATCTTAATTTTTCCTATATAAATAAAAGGAAAAATTATCATGGACAATGAGAAAGGGGAACTATTAAATGAACTAAAAAGTTATAGTAAAATTTGTATAGTAATATTTAGTCAGTTATAAAATTGGAAATTACTGAACCTTACTGTGTTTCAAAAACGTCAAATGTTGACAATTACATATGGACACATGTGTTTATTAGTTCAAAACAATTAATATAAAATTACTCTTCCTGTTTGATATACTAAAATCTTTACTGAAAATAAAAATAACTAAGAAAAAAATCAGTTATAAATTCATATATCATGATTTAAAAAAATAATAATTATTCACTTCACAAAGCTGATTTGAATAAGTTAAAATTTTTCCTATTTTTCATTTCAAGCAGAGAAATTTATTTCATTGAATACTGATTTCATCATTACCTCTTAACCCTCATGGTTTTATCTAGGTTAATAACAATTTTTTAGCTGGCCACAGTGACCGAGTGGTTCTAGGCACTTCAGTCCAGATCCGTGCCACTGCTGCGGTCGCAGGTTCGAATCCTGCCTCGGGCATGGATGTGTGTGCTGTCCTTAGATTAGTTAGGTTTAAGTAGTTCTAAGTTCTAGGGGACTGATGACGTCAGATGTTAAGTCCCATAGTGCTCAGAGCCATTTGAACCATTTGAACAATTTTTTATAAATAAGTGTATTACAGAATAAGAATGAGAAAAATAGTGCTTACTTTTATCCTGAGATGTCGAAGATGTAGTCTCTAAATCATTTTACTGATGAAAATGTGAATTATTTATACACTGAAGAGCCAAAGAAACTGGTACATCTGCCTAATATCATGTAGGGGACACGTGAGCACACAGAAGTGATACAACATGAGATGGCATGGACTTGACTAATGTCTGAAGTGTTGCTAGAGGGAATGACACCATTAATCCTGCATGGCTATCCATATATCAGTAAGAGTATGGCAGGGTGGAGATCTCTTCTGAACAGTTCATTGCAAGGAATCCCAGATATTCTCAATAATGTTGATGTCTGGGGAGTTTGGTGACCAGTGGAATTGTTTAAACTCAGAAGGGTGTTCTTGGAGCCACTCAGTAGCAATTCTGGACGTTTGGGGTGTCGCATTTTCCTGCTGGAATTGTCAAAGTCTGTCAGAATGCACAATGGACGTGAATGGATGCACGTGATCAGACAGGATGCTTACGTACGTGTCACCTGCCAGAGTCGTATCTAGGTGCATCAGGGGTCCCATATCACTCCAACTGCACAGGCTCCACACCATTACAGAGCCTCCACAAGCTTCAACAGTCCCATGCTGACATTCAGGGTCCATGGATACCCATACACATCCATCTGCATGATACAATTTGAAATGCAACTCGTCTGACCAGGCAACATGCTTCCAGTCAGCAACAATCCAATGTTGGTGTTGATGGGCTCAGGTGAGACATAAAGTTTTGTTTCGTGTAGTTGTCAAGGGTACAAAAGTGGCCCTTCAGCTCCGAAAACCCACATTGATGATGTTGCTGGCCCAGGATTGAAATCCTCCAGCAATTTGTGGAAGGATTGCTCTACTGTCACACTGAACGATTCCCTTCAGTCGTCGTTGGTCCCATTCTTGCAGGATCTTTTCCCATCCACAGTGATGTAGGAGATTTGATGTTTTACCGGTTATATATATTTACAGTACATTCGTGAAATTGTCGTATGGAAAAATCCCCACTTCATCGCTACCTCGAAGATGCTGTGTCCCATCGTTTGTACGCGACTATAACACAAGTTCAAACTTATTTAAATCTTGATAATCTGCCATCAAATTACCAATTGCACCATACACTTGTTATCTAATACAGGCGTTACCGACCACTGTGCTGTATTCTGCCTGGTTATATCTTTGTATCTGAATATGCATACTTATGCCAGTGTCTTGACGTGTAATTTACATGGAGAGGAAATTAGTATTGTTCATGAATACTTTAAAAAACAGCCGTAAGTTACTTACTATGGTACCTAAGGTTCATTTCTGTGTTTAGATTACTGATCGAATTTCAAAATAGAGTAGTCTAGAAAATATTAAATTTTGTCTGAATAAATTTCATTGGCGAAATATTAAATTTTAACCGATTGGATTTGAAAAAATAAAATACAGTTTTATACTGAAAAAAAAAATGAGTCCTCGAGTTTCGTTGGAAACTGAGCCGGAACATACAAATTATATCCACTAACATGCTAGCAAAAGTACATACATTGTTACAGCTAGCTGACGACAGTGTTGTATGATGGCCAATACTAATTTTAATGTGGCTGTGGAATGGGATCTTCTGTACCAAGGCTAGTGTAGAATCAAGAATGTTTACACAACAACTGCACATTTTATTATGTGATTTGTGCGTATAGGTGGGTGATAGCTGCAGCGCGTAGGTAATGGGAAGTGAGAGGGAACGCTGAGGCAGCAGAATGCTGTCTCAGTGTAACTGTGGGTGGCGTTAAGTCAATGACACCCTTGTTGATGCAAGACAAGCAAGACGTTGTGGCGGGCAAGTGTACACTGCAATCAGCCTGTGGCAGCTGGTAGCAACGAGCAAGCACTCTGAATTGAACTCAGGACCCTCAGAGACAGGCTGGAGTGTCGGACGACGGTACCCACTGGCTGCTCACGCATCAACAGGTCCCATTTGAAGCCCAGAACTGCCCAGCTAACTGGCAGCTTGTAGACCAGCGATTTCAGGTAGTTCATGATGCTGCCCAATGAGACTGTATCAGCTTGATCACACATTTGGTTGGTGACTGTCACGCAGACTATGCCAGCTGAGTGCACATAGGTGGTAGAATGCTGATAATGGCTAAGCTGGGATCATACACTGAATTGACAAAAGTCATGGGATACCTCGCGTCAGACATCCTTTTGCTCAGCGTAGTGCAGCAGCTTGATGTAGTATGGACTCAGCAAGTCGTTGGAAGGCCCCAACGCCCCCTGCAGAAATATTAAGCCATGCTGCCTCTGCAGTTGTCCGCAATTGCGAAAGGGTTGCCGGTGTGGGATTTGTCCAGAATGCTCTGATATGGTGCACTGTCAATCATTAAAATTTCACCGTCGTTTGGGAACATGTAGCTGAATGTAGCCATCGCCAGTCAATGATCCGTTCAGTTTGACCAGAGGACTTAGTCCATCACATGTGAACACAGCACACATTGTGGGACGGCGAGTAAGGTTCCTTCCACTGGTTTAAAGTTTTGATGCCGTCTTTAATCACGTGAGCCTGGCAACTAGTTTGGTGGTCAGCCAGAAAGCGAAGGGAAACATACTGACCTTAGTTTCCAGTCTGCACGGCCACACTCCGGTCCAGCCCACTGAAAGAAAAGTGTCTATTTCCCATTTCTTTGCGGGATCAGGACAATGACTTCAGTAAAAGTTTAAAGTTCCAATCAAGATTTAATTTAATTAAAGTTTCTCACAAACAACACTTAAAATTGCGTTATGTTCAATTGAAAACAAGTCTTTCTAATCTAACAGCACCTTTAGTAGTTCAGAGGCGACCTCTACGGTAACTTCCTACCAGATTGTTTTTTGTCCTGACTAACATCACTCAGTTGAAAGTTCGCAATAAATGTTCAAAAATTAATGCTCGCCTTAAAAGTGGAAATAAATTCACAACTTGACACGCGGAATTGAATTTCACACGGACGGCACACTAACATTTTACCGAATTCTAAACGAACCAGGACGGTGTACAGTCCTCGCTAGTTCACTATCCGTTTTCACTGCCAAATACGCGCTTGTCACAGCTCGGCTCTGACGTCATCCGAGGGCGAGCGCGACCAGAAGTTTAACTGGCGTGGACCTCAGAGTGTCTGAGAGCGAAGTGAACTTTTCTACTGCTTCAAGGGCTGTATTTGTAAGGTGCCGGTGAGGATTGCCGAGAAAGCGTCTGTTGTCTCTGTCTATTTGCATACGGCGGCAGCCAACAAACGAGCGCTATCTCGGGCACATAATGTTTAATAATATAGTTACCAATTACTTCAGAAACTTCTTAGTTTTTTCTGGTATGCAGATAAGCAGTTTGAAGGCACGTAGAAAGTTTCAGCTCGCTAGAATGAAAACTTTGCTTAATAGAATTTATTTAGTGGAACTAATGGTAGATTGTTACCTCTGAACCATACCTTTGCTAAGACTTATATCAGTTGCTATTTATGTTACAAGTCTTAAACTTGGTGTAGCTCTATTATTTGATATATTTGATCATCTGGTTTAACCACAATCCTCTATCATTAAAATTTCAAGTACTTAATCTACAACACTTAGGTACATTTTAGTTACAAAATTAGTTTTTATTTTATTACTCAAAAACTATAAGAGGTAGATTAACGTGGCCTCTGTGTTATTATTTTTGGGGTGTACTGAACCATAAAACAAATTTTCAATTTTCAAAGTCCATTATTTAGCGCCTCTGATTTTTCCGAAAAACGTGGATTCTGGCGTTAATTTTTGTTTTATGGTTTTGGAAACCAGCATCACTTATTTATAGCTTCTAACTGCACCTTCTGACCAAATTCTGGCTTCCTAGCGTCATTATTTAGCGCCTCTACCGTAAACTATTAAGTTTAGAACATCAAGACTTGGTATTTGGAACATTATTACACTAAACTATAATTTAACAAAGTTTTAGACATAAATTTTGATTTTCAATTTCATACTAAATTGTGGTGCCATACTGGCGCCCTACATGCAGACGCGTTAAGGTGACGTGGCGCTACAAGCAGTGAACTGGGGTAAGTCCTGGCGCACTCGCTCGCCTCTGTGTATCTCACACATGATACAGCGCTTGGTTTGCTTCAACACCATTAAGGAGCCACTGCCAGCTTGCACAGTGCCCTATTGACAACTTGGATCTATGGCTTCGTGAGGTCTGCATCACACTCGAACCCTATATCAGCTTTTACCAACTGAAATTGGGGAACCAGGCCAACGTCTAGTGTCCAACTGATACGATCACGAGCCCAGGAGAGGCTCTGCACGGGTTGTCGTGCTGTTAGCAGAGCCACTCGCATCAGTCGTTTGCTGCCCATTAACGCTAAATTTTGTTGCACTGTCCTAACGGAAACGCCTTCCACACGTCCCACGTTGATTTCTGCGGTTATTTCATGCAGTTTTGCTTGTCAGTTAGTACTGATAACTCTATGCAAAGCCACTGCTCTCGGTCGTTAAGTGAAGGCTGTTGGAATCTGCATTGTCCGTGGTGAGGTGTAACGCCTGAAATTTGGTATCCTACGCATACTCTTGGCATTGTGGATCTCGGAATATTGAATTTCCTGACGATTTCCGAAACGGAACGTCCCATACACCTAGCTCCAACTAGCATACCACGGTCAAAGTCTGTTAATTCCTGTTGTGCAGCCATAATCACGCCGGAAACCCGAATGCATATGACAGCTCTGCCAATGCCCTACCCTTTTATATTATGTGTACGTGATACTATCATTATCTGTATATGTGGATGTCGCTATCCCATGACTTTTGTCACCACACTGTATATGCTAGCTCTGGCTGGGGGTGTTATGACAGATGCTACGTTCCTATAATGTAATCGGCTGTCAAGATGCTGCTTGGTGTCACTGGATGAAGCAGTCTCGTTCATCGCTAATGGCAGAACGCCATAATACTATATGACCAGAACTCAACAGAGGGTAGCTGACCCACAGACTTCTTGGCTGATTGTGATGACATGCCTAAGGCTCACGTCATAACGTTTGGTCCTCCAAATTCCAGGCTGCTGCTAACCTGTGAACTACTAAAACAGCATGGTAGTACTATATTTTCCCTACTGCTCCTACAGTACACTTTCTCATACACTACTGTTTATACATTGTCTGTTCTCCTTCACTACACAGTTCATCATGTTTCATATGGCAATTGGTGTTCCCACAAGGTTCCATCACTTTAGTCAGACATTGTGGCTGATCCACTGGGTTTGTAGCTCAGGGACTAGGAGACTGGGTGGGTAGGTAGCTCTCCGTGAATGATTGTAGTCAGCCATACAACTGACGACCGGGCTTAAGAAGTTTCTGAGGATGAAATACCCATTACCACGATTTTCTGCTAGTATCCACTGAAGTATTGCTGAATATGCTGTAGCAACAGTTCTGCACTAATGCATCCATTCTGTACTTCCTACAATTTATCGAGGGAACAAAGTATTGTGGAATTAAGGATAGTATTTGGGTAGGTCAGGTTCTTTGATGACAGGATTTAAAAGGATTACTGGATAAACACAGCAAAGGAAACATTAAGTTCAGAGTCGTAATCCTTGTTATTATCGCTGGAAGCCAAAAGGGTGGTCCCCAGATGTACCGTTGAGTCTCATTTAGCGGTACCCTGGTTTTCTGTGATTCAAATCGCTCTGTTCCCTTTGAGCGTCCTTGGTGTAGCATGTGATCATAACTCCGATTGAGTAGTACACAGTGTACACCCAGCGAGGTCTTACTTTCTGAAAATATGGGTGGGTGGTAAGGATGTCCAATGGGCAACCTTCCGCATCTATTCCACCAAGAAATCGTTCTATTATGATTGGATTTGCGACAGTCTGGATCACCACAGAGGGACATACTGTAATCTGCTCCTTCTGGCATGGGCGCAGCTGTTCTGCTGCTACCAACACGCGAATCTTCCTGTCTCTCCTTTTATAAGAGATGTACAAATTTCCGTAAAGTCTCATTTCACTGGATACAGGTGCATCACATTGCATTCGTATCTTCTGTCAGTGACTGCTACTCCAATCACCTTCTTCTGTTCTCTGTGTTGGCCTTTCTCTTGATCTTAGCCTGTTTGTCAATTTATGTGTAGGCCACAGAGGAGTGGTCTACTCAGTTCGTTATGCCACTTTTCCTTCCCTATTCCCTCCTCCCTTCTTTGCTATCGACGCCAGTAAAGGTGGTAATGGCCACAGCACATTCTGGAAAGACCGAAAAACTAACATGGACGACTGATTTTCGACTAGGGAGTTTTAATTTCACCTTTACCTGTGGTTCATTTCAACCTCTTGGTATGGATCTTGATAACGATTGTAACTTTTTTTTTAGTTCTTCACCCACTCTGGGTTTTACTGTCTCAAATGATGATGTCATCTTTCGTCCATATACTGCGTCATATGGCGACAGACCCATACTCCTGTGTATTTTCGAACTGTACGCAGCCACTATGTAAAATAATAGCATATCCAAGTCACTATGATGACCGCTGACACAGTGAGTCAATATCTTTATTATCATTCTATGAACCTGTACCGTTTTGCGATATGCTTATGGTGTAACACGCTTATTCTCACTTCATGAATTTGTAACAAACAACAAAGTTTCTTTATCACTTCCGACCTGAAGTTAATACCGTGAACCATAATCAACGTTTCTGCCCGCATCTCGTGGTCGTGCGGTAGCGTTCTCGCTTCCCACGCCCGGGTTCCCGGGTTCGATTCCCGGCGGGGTCAGGGATTTTCTCTGCCTCGTGATGGCTGGGTGTTGTGTGCTGTCCTTAGGTTAGTTAGGTTTAAGTAGTTCTAAGTTCTAGGGGACTGATGACCATAGATGTTAAGTCCCATAGTGCTCAGAGCCATTTGAACTATTTCAACGTTTCTGTAGTAACAAACTTTAAGAACCAATTATTAACCACGGCTTGCACTACCTCGTTGGCTTGTTGATTCAGAATAACTGTCATTACTACGAATTGTGAAAAATGATCTGTTACCATTAACATATTATGATCCCCTGTTGGGGTTTGCCCAAAAGGAACTGAGATGTTCAAACTGATTGTTTCCTAGCATCCAGAACCTTTACAGCAGAATACGCTGATGATTTAATTTAGCTCTTGGTGCACAGGGTACGCAAGTCCTTAAATACTGTTATACATCCTTCTTATGTGTTCACTGTCAATATTGTTTGGATACATAGCGTACAGCCTCGACGTCCTGCTAATACACGAACATACACTCACTTTAAAACTTTATTTTGCAGCTTAGCTAGTATCACAATACATGGTCTAAGTTTAGTTTGCTTGCATAACAATCTGCCATGCACACCGAACTGTAGTTGTGTTGGAAATAGCATGTAACATCACGTTTTATGAATATTCCCAGGCCCTCTTCATGTCAATAGGTGCATATGGGCAGTTGTACAAGGACGCAAACAAAGGAAGAATCGAGTGGGAATTAAGAAGCAATCAGTAAGATGACAGATACAGGATCTATTGGTCTGATGGAATTAAAGTTTCCTGGAGACTTGTGAGTCGTAACTTTAGCTTCGATAAGGATAGAAGCCGAAGCAATGAATTGAAATTTGTATGATGATCAGGGCTTGAACCCAGATCTTCTGCTTTCTAGGCAGATGTACTAACCACTACGCTACAATAGCATTGTAGTACATAAATTTTAATTCATTGTTTCAGCTTCTACCCTCATCAAAGCTCGAGGTCCGTTTAGTAATGATCAACCCGCTAGTGCATCCTTAATTTCTCTAGTAATTTTATTTCAATTTACTTGAAATTTCGATTATGATTTAAACCTTTAACGAAATTTCAGAGAGATTGGAGATTTCATGATAGTAACTCCTAACATACTGAAGAACCGAAATATGGAAACAAATTGCGGCTGCTGTCACTTTGAGGAATGTTCATAATTTACTCAAAATGGCTGAAACCGTGAAAAACTGCTCAAGTTTTGAGTGGACATCTTCTTCCTCATGAGAGGCATAATGTTACGTGAAAACTGTCCTTCCGACAACTGAGACTGCGCCAGTAAAGGAAACCTCAGTCTGAAAATGGTTCAAATGGTTCAAATGGCTCTGAGCACTATGGGACTCAACTGCTGAGGTCATTAGTCCCCTAGAACTTAGAACTAGTTAAACTTAACTAACCTAAGGACATCACAAACATCCATGCCCGAGGCAGGATTCGAACCTGCGACCGTAGCGGTCTTGCGGTTCCAGACTGCAGCGCCTTTAACCGCACGGCCACTTCGGCCGGCTCTGAAAAATGGGATAGGCAGTGACTGTGGTACGCCTCAGCGGGCAAGCTCGGTCCCTTGGCCTCCTACGTCGTCGGCAATGACTCAGTCTCTTGAAATCAGTAGATTGCCAGGTTGTGATGCCAGTCAGCCCACAAAAGATCTGGCCAAAACCATGTCTGGCCCATTCATTTGGAGCTTCAAGAGGAACAAACAGCTGGAGAGCCTGCCACAGTTAATGACCAAGTCTTGCTATGAGCATTTACCATCGTGAACTGGCAGCAGCTAAGCTGTTCATTACTTTAAATAGAAAACAGTGATGTCATTCGAAAAAGTACACCGTCTTTTTCACTCGACGATAGCGAGTATCTCACGCTATGACTACAAACCAGCGTTTCGAGCCATGTGGTAAGTTCACTAAAATCTCCCTGGTCGCTTTAATGTGCTTCTCACGGTTCAGCACTCTTTCTCTGACTTAATCGTATTCCTGTGAATATAGTTATGGTTCAGTAAATGTTTTTTTGTGTCGTTTGCAATTCTCTAAAGTCAGTGAAGATTGTCCTCAGCTTAATTCTGAATTTTGATCAATCCTGATTTAAAAATGTATTTTTATTACTCCTTAATTTCTTTCTTAACAGTGTTGTTGTATCCCTCTACAGTTCCCTGTAAGCAAATGAATTATAGACCCCTTCAATCAGGAACTTTGTGATGTCTTACATTGGTCGGATACCGGAAAGGAAATCAATTTAAAATCCCAGCAGCTTGTTAATATTTACCTACTTTTTCGTCATCTGGAACTTTAAGAGCTGGGGGAGACAGCAGGATCAGGTACTATAAGCTTGCTATCTTCTTTAGCAGCTTGCAGCTTCTCCCACTCTGCAGTGGTGGATCTTACTGGTTTTACTACCTGACTCAGGCCGTCAGCGTTTCCATGTGACTTGCCAGGTAGTTGAATCACCTCAAAATCAAATTCACTGTGATTTAGCCCCCAGCGCATTAACCTACTCGATGGATCTTGCAAATGTAATATCCATTTCAAAGCTGCGTGATCTGTTAAGACCATGAATTTTTTTCCCATACAAACAACAACGAAAGTATGTTATGCCATTTATGAGGCTCAGAATTTCCTTCTCCATCTTTTCTGCTCTATTCAACTGCCATGAGGCGCAGGTTACTCGATGTTCTGTCCTGTCCACTTCCTGACTTTATACACAGTCTTCCATGACTGCTTTTGACACGTGATCACACAAATTTCTTCTCATAATTTGGGAAAGTAATATCATTCCAGTGCATTCAGGTGACTGAACGCATCTGCACGCCCTGCCGACCAGTGAACCTCCACTTCCTTCTTCAATAGATGAATAAGTAGCCATGCAATTTCCACAAATTTCGGTACAAACTTCTGATGATAATTTGCCAAATCTAAGAAACATTGAAGCTCTCTTTCCATACATGGTACTAGAAAATCCTATATGGCTTTCAGTATCCTGGGATTTACTGGACGCCACCGTGATTAATTACATGCTCTAAATATTGTACTTCTCCTAGAACAAAATGATACTTTTCAAAAACGAGCGTTAGGTGCATCATACAGAACTACTATAACACTTCTCTTAGCCACAATACATGCTCTACCATGTTATTTACATAGAAAATTATGCCATCTAAATGAACCATACACTGCATAAGATTCAACCCCCACAATACTCTCTAAGAGATGCTGAAATGTGACTGGGACATATCACAATCCAAATTGCGTTTGCCAATACTAATAACGTCATGGGAGGAACATAAATGCTATTGTGGGTAATCCTCTGGTTCTACCTCTAACTGGTGGTAACAACTTTGCAGATTCATGGTAGAAAACTATCTACATTAGCCTAGATTATCCAAAGTTTCCATTGTATTTGGGATTGGGTAAGCACCTGTAACCACATGCTTGTTAAGGCATTAATAGTTACAACAAAATCGATATGCCCTCTACCTCTACATAGATATTTAGCAAACCGCTGTATGGTGTGTGGTGGAGGGTATCTCTTTTCTGTTCCATTTGCAATGAGAGCAAGTGAAGAACGACTGTCACTATACCTCCATGTGAGGCCTAATTTCTCATATCTTATCTTCGTGGTCCTTATGTGCAACGTATGTTGGCGGCAGTAGAATCGTTCGGCAGTCAGCTTCAAATGCCTGTTTTCTAAGTTTTCTCAATAGAGTTTCTCGAAAAGAACGTCGCTTTCCCTCCAGGGGTTCTCTTTGACTTCCTGAAGCATCTCCATAACACTTAGGTGTTGTTTGAACGTACCAGTAACAAATATAGCAGCTCGCGTCTGAATTGCTTCGATGTCTTCCTTCAATCCGACCTGGTATGGATCCCAAACACTCCAGCACCAGCATCCTATATGCAGTCTCCTTCAAAGGTGAACCCCTCTTTCCTAAAATTCTCCAAATAAGCGAAAGTCAACCATTCTCCTTCCCTGCCACAGTTCTCACACGCTCGTTCCATTTCATATCACTTTGCAACGTTACGCCCAGATATTTAAATGACTTGACTGTGTCAAGCACGACAGTAATACTACTGTATCTGAACATTATAGGTTTGTTCTTCCTTCTCATCCGCATTAACTTACATTGTTCCACATTTAGAGCTAGCTGCCATTCATCACAGCAACTGGAAATTTTGTCCTACAGTCACTCAGTTCTGACACCTTACTGTACTTTCCGGAGTCATCAGTAAACAACAGCAGATTGCTGCACACCCTGTTAGCCAAATTATTTATATATATAGAGAACAACAGTGGTCCTATCACACTTCACAGGGGCACTCCTGACGATAGCCTTGTCTCTGAGGAACACTCGATGTCGACATAAGAAGTCGTCAAGCCACTCACATATCTATAAACTTCTTCCATATGCACATACGTTCATTAGCAGCCTGCAATGGGGCACCATGTCAAATGCTTTCTGGAAGTCTTGAAATATGGAATCTGCCTGTTGCCCTTCATCCATTGTTCGCAGAATATCATATACGAAAAGGACATGCACGAGCGATGGTTTCTAAAACCATGCCGATTCATGGACATAAGCTTCTGTCTCAAGAAAATTCATTATATTCAAACTGAATATATGTTTAAAGATTCTGCAGCGAACAGAATTGAGTGATATTAGTCTGTAATTTCATAGTGTCTGCACTTTTCTTCATTTCAGTCACGACTGGCACTCCCTAGAGACAGTGTTAGGACAAGGGTGATTCTACCCCACAGGGTGCCCCAAAAGTTCCGTCATGATGACGTCATCCAACATGCTGGCCATGACGTCATCTGATGACATCATCCAAGATGACAGCTTTTGGCAAAAGTTTTAATTTTGGCGGGAAGATAGGTCAATTGGGCTACCTCCACTAACCTAACCCCCTCCCCCAGAAAATGGCGGGAAGTTTAAATGCCATCAGGATAATGCAGCCTCTACTAACGTAAGAAAAATGGAGGGAAAGAAAGGGCAGTTGGGCTACCTCCACTAACCCAAGTCATCCGATAGCCAACTCTTTCTAGGGATTGGCGTGAGGTTTGAATTTTGGCGCTAAAGGAAGGTCACTTCGGCTACCTCTACTAACCTAAGAAAATGGCGGGAAAGAAAGCGCACTTGGGCTACCGCCACTAACCTAAGTCACCCGGCTGCCACCTCATCCTAGGAAATGGCGAGAAGAGGACTCGACCTGTGCTGGATGTAAGTCTTTATTTTGCATGCACTATTTATTTAAACAATCTGATGCAGTACAGACATCCAGTGTATTCATCATAAGGTCTGGACTCCAACTGACCTAGTACACAGTATGGCCACCAGAGGGCACTCTCATCCATGACATAATCCAAGATGGCGTCATGACGTCAGCTGGTAACACAAGTACCATTATCCAAGTGTGTTCGCCACGAGGTCTGGACCTAGTACACAGTACCACCACCAGAGTGCACTGTCGTCTGTTCCGTGACATAATCCAAGATGGTGGGGAAAATGGCGGGGAACAGAAAGGTCACTTGAGATAGCTCTACTAACCTAAGAAAATGGCGGGAAAAAAAGAGCACTCAGACTACCTCTACTAGCCTAAGTCACCCAACCACCACCTCTTCCTAGGGATTGGCAGGCTATACTGGACATAAGTCTCTATTTTACATGCACTATTTATTTAAATAATTAGAAGCAGTACCACCATCAAGTGTAGTCACTGTGGGGCCTGGAGTCCAACTGACCTAGTACACAGTACTGCCACCAGAGGGGCTGTCATCGACATGTGTGTGTGTGATGCATGCGCTGTTATCACATTTCGTGCTCTAGAAAAACTGTTCCACTGCTTGCAGCATGTGTGTAATGCGCATACTGATGTCATAGATCATGCAATAGAAATAACTGTACCACCACTCATGGCATATGTATGACGCACATACTGATATCACAGATCGTAGCTACATACTGGGCTGCTGGAGAGAGGAGGAAGTCTACTTTATTTATTTTGGAACAATTTATTTACCGATCTAGTATATTTGTCACACTCATACAAAACACTTGCTCTGTCATGCTTGGGGGCACGCCACACAGCCTACAGACCTGTAAACTACTCCTAAGTAACACACTACAGACAACTCCTAAATTACCGAAATAATTTCAGTACACAGCACACAGACCTGCAAACTCCTCCTAAACAATGCAGTACACTGATGTGTAGACACGCTCAGTATTCATAAACTGTCCAAATAACGCATAGCACAGCCTACAGACCTGCTCGCAAAATAATGCAATAGACATGCGCAGAAACTGGCTGCCACCCCCAGGCCACTGGACCACACACACTCCTGGAAGTCGAGATGCACCAACAGCCTCCGCGGAGTGATCAACAGGTGCCACAAGCATGAGGCGGCGGCACCCCTTTCATACTTGATACCCCAGAAATTCCTCTCGAAATATGTGATCACCTAGGCACCATTGCTGACATGACCTCATGCGGGCGAAGACCTATTTGCAGAGCACAGACCTATTTGCAGACTGCAGACGCTCCAAGGGGGCACGGGCATCGATTCCATCTAAAAGAATCCCCAAACACGCTTGCTAATCATCAACTTTCGAAATCACGCTTGCACACCCATTCACAAAATAATGCAATGAACACCAAAACAACTACTAAATCCTCAAACCATATTGCATGTCTAATGCTCACAACACTTAAACAGAGGGAAAAAATCCAGTGCACAAATACTCAGTGTACGTAAAAAACGCTTCCAAACTACCACCAACTGCAGCTATCAGGGCCAGCCAGCGCGAGCCAGTGCAGGAACGCTGCTGATGGCATATGAAAGTTCTTCGAGTGTTATACTGACATTGCTGGTGTGAACCCTCTCTCTACCTGTGGTCCAGTGAAGACCTAATTGCCGAGCGACTCACCCTCGCAGACACTGCAGAAATCGATTCCAGAATATCACAGGGTCCATTGTTCCTCACATTTCTAACAGAACATGCGAGCTGTGTCTAGCCGTGTTTGCATACCCAGTGTGGCAAAATGTTCATCCTGCTATCAATATACGTCTCAGAAAGGTTAAACGTTCTCACCGCCAAAAGCCTGTGCATCTTGAGAAAACACCATTAATCATAAAAGCATTCTTGTTGTTTGGAAAGAGAGCACTCTCTAAGCACAGATGGGGGAGGGGGGGGGGGACCAGAACAATAACACAAACAGAATTCGAAGCACTGTCTTACGGAAGAGAAAAAATGGCCGGAATTCTCTGTACCTACAGCTACAGGACTCAAGATGTCCTAATGGCACTGTGGTGGATGAGTGACAGCATCCCCGCCAGAGATGGATGGTCTGCTTCAACTTGTATTTGAACACTTGCTTTCTCAGAACTTTCCATACATACCTTGACTCCATCTTGTTCGAATCAGTTTGTAGACGCTCCTACATCCCGGCACAAAGAATGTCTTGTGAATGAAAAGAGCATTACGATTGTATTTTGTACAGATCACCATATTGCACCAACAATTAAACCCTGAAACGTGCCCTACAGATCATCAAATGTGGAAAGACTCTTAGTCAATTACACTGCTCTCCCGCTGAGGACAGCAGCTTGAATAATAGAGCGCAAAACAGTTTTCTAACTCAGCAATATATCACCATGTACAATGTCGATGTAGTAAAAATACAATTCGTATCCTGTGCCACACAAAATCAGTCCTTTTACATCATTCATACAAATAATGTGAAGACAGACAGCACTGTATACACTCCTCGCAGCACTAGATATTTCCCTGCGAGGTCTGTGGTCATCCATCCCTGATCAGTGACCAGAGCACCCTCAACGGACCGAAGTCACCCTCTGAATTGTTCTACAAATTCGCGCTCGTACCCCCTCGGCACAAACGCGTTACTGTTTCTGGTCCGGACCTGCTTGCTTGTTTGCTCTTCTACACCCATCTCCAGACTCTGGAATTGCAAGAACACACGTATTTTCGCATGGTTTACCATAATATGACACCATTTTCGCGGTACTTCTCGATATTAAGCACACGGCAGTATCCTACCGATCGCTCGCGCAACATAATTCGGAAGATATAGACTTGAAATTGTTTCTCTACAAACCCAAAACTTTAGCTAGGTGGGGCGATCTGTAAACCACTGACTAACTAGAAACTTGTCACGTCTGCGAAGACATTTATGCGGAAACTCGAAGAAAAAATTAGTGAAAACTGATATTTCCACTCGCGAATACCGATGTCAGTGATGTAGCAGATTCCAAATCATCACTATAATTTACAAAGTCAACTAAGGTGTCTCTCATGTCTAAAGAATCGGCAAACGTGTCTTCCATATGCTAGATGCACACACCACAATCAATCTTCTCTCAACTAAATAAAGGCGCGAAATGTGCAGAAGCAATCAACTGAACAATTTACATTGGAGGAAATAATGGTCCAGCGCAAACATACCTCCACATTGAATCTTCTCAAATTTCCATGCGATCACGAAAGCTATCCAACACATACTACGTATTAGTTCGCTATTCGGCTGTCTCCATTCGTATGGCTTCTGTTGTTAGCTGGAAACGTGAATCATCCCCACCACAGGCCACACATAGATGGAATTATCCTACGAAATCGGTCACATATATATTTTATTGCTATACTTACAATTAAATGTTACAATTGCGGTTTCAGTTGAATGACATTTGACAATGAGCGAAGTATCGGAAATACATCCTGCTGACGGCTGTGGCTCTGGAAATAGATATGTCTGTACCATTCTTATGACTTGACATACTCTTCCCTCTGCTATCACAGTATTCCACAGTCATCTCCTTTGCACATGTTGTAACACAAACACATACTGTATAAGCCTGATGCTCAAGGTGAACCTATCACACATCCCCTACTACTACTAAGTATAATACTTCATCAATAACTGATTGCCTACGATACGAAATAATACTGAGAGAAAATCAGCGATGGGTGGACATGTCTAATACGTTTTTCTTGTGAGTGATACCACTATGTCTTAGAAAGACAGGCGTAATCGTTTCATATGTTAAAAAACCTGATCGCAACAACTACTCTATGTTACTGTCACAAGCGCTCTTGGTTCTACTGGTGCACACAAGTATCCACGTTAAAAGCTATACTTGCTTTATAAATCGAGGTACGACATTACCTCTGAATGAGGTGGTTTTTTGTCCAGACAAATACCGAGACGATGATCGTTGGAGTATATATTATCAGACCAGCAGTCTTGTTACACATAGCCCACGATGCAACCTTGTGATAAAATCGCTGGTTTTTTAAAGTGACTCGGCTAGGAACGTGGTATGTAAGCGATATCTGTGACTCCCTCATGCCACCCCAGCTAGATATTTCTATAGTATTTGTAACGTATTCTGTCTCAATACCATGTCAGAGGTTCTGCGATATATCCACTGAGTTATAGGCGATGACTGATTGAGAAGCATCACAAACAGTAGAAGCAGATGGTGTGCTGATTGAGGTCAGAAGAAAATGTACACTAGCTTTTCAGATCTCTAGTGTTATGCTATCCGCTAGAAATGATGTCTATGATTTGGAATCAGGTCTTTCCATTCAAGCACATACCTTCGTTGGATCCTACTGACAAGTCATTTAATGATTACAACCACTACTCACTTAGCCCTCTCATATCTCGAAACGAGTCACCTTTCTCGAACCTGTCTGCTACAGCAAAATTACAACCCGGTTTTAGCCAGCCCCTACGCATCTTGCAACTACTCCCATTTCTACAGCTTTGTGCATGTAATCATTCCAATTTAAGTTGGGACTGAGCAGAAGTCGAAGAAAGTCATATCCACCACCTTCAGCAACCCACATAGAAACAGAGCTACCTGAGTTAGTGCGAAAGGACCATTCTTTGACCATTTGGTGGAAATGTGCGCATTGAGGTGCGTCTCCAAACCAGATACAGATACTACAGTCTGAAGCAGATCCGTGTCCATTCACATCTATCAGCCCAAAATGCTATCATCATTATTCTGTACCATCCAACAGAGAAAAATTACAAACTATAAAAGCTCCACTAACTTCATCCAATATAGAACTCACCTAGGCAGCGATGCTGGCGCGATGATGCATAGCTGTGGTGGGGGTCCAGTGCGGAGAGTGAGATGTCGCAATGCTTCCCAGAATAGCACAGGGTAGATTCCTCCTAGCAATCCTAACGGAACAGCCCACCTGCCACTGAATTCACCTGTCAAACTGCTGCTGCTGCCCGTGTGGGACTATCCTATTAAATATACAGGTATTGATCCACTGCAGAGGCCAGTTTAAAGTTTCATCATCTGTACTGCAGCAGGGAGATCGTATCCCACAGAATACACTGTAAATCATCTTTTTTCTGCTTTAGCATGCTTTGTACACAGCCATAAATTTTGTTTTTATGCCATGACTTCGAGGTCTGTGTCAGGTTCTAAACCGACATTAAGACATTCTGATCCACAGCCTCTTACAGAAAACTAAACATCACACAGTGTAAATCATATTGTTACTGTGGCTACCATAACACACCACAGAACCACAGAGACTGGATGCATTTAAATAAAAGACAGTTACAACATAAGGAAACTGGGAGAGCTTGGTTGCATTGTGGAGAGTTTCCAAACTACAGTCCGAAGGTGATACAAGGGCTCTACATTTAAAGTCATCTATCATACTGATGCAATAGCTGATGACGTTCTGTTTAGAATGATTAATCATATTGCAGTCATGTACACGATCACTGTTTCGGTGCTATCCACCCCAGAAGGTGCTGTCCTTGCACCAAAACTCTTTCTCCAACTCAAACAAACGATGTCAGTCAATCATTATTTGGTAACCAATAGCATGCCAGTGGATGGATGGGATGGAAAAGACACCATAGATGTACTCTAATAATAAGCATCACAGTTGATAGTGTGAATAATTTTAGCAATTTTACAGTAATTTCAACACCAACCAACGAGATGACAGCATGTTTTCCAATGTCAGTATCATAGCTAAACCACCCCTCATCCACTTTACGAGTATCATTGCGAATGTAGATAGATGACTGTCCAGTACGTCCATTCATTATTAATTCTCGAACACATACACCACCAATGTATATCAGGCAGAGCTCTACATATTTCTAACACTTCGAGTATAGTGCTTAATTTATGATCTATCTCTCTGTGAATGGGAGTCACAAAGCGTTCTCGCTGTCTTAGGGTAAAGTTAGAGAGTGAAAGACCCCCCTCACATTGTCATTGGCCAACCCACCCTGCAGCACCATTACCAATTTAATCTACAACTGACCAGAAGTGGACCGCTACATTCCACATCTCATGAATGAATGGAGCTTGCCGAGTCCTCACCCATCCAAGTGCACAAGATTTCTCAAGGTGCACCCATGTCGAGGAGGTTAGCACTCCTCATCAATGTATAGAAACAGATTTGAAAGTGTCGTGATGTAATAGCAGATGGTTAAGAAGAACAAGAAAAGGATGATTTTTATGCATGATGGAGCTCCAGACTGACGGAGTTCGAAGCATTTTTACGTAAATCAATGAAGCTATCAATTTTAAAGTATTATTCCAGAGTCCAGGATCAGTACCTGGAAGGTACACATGCACTCTTGAGGCTACAACGTTCTGCACTTAAAATGGGCTATAATGTTAGATCGCTTGCGTTTCCGACCTATCAGTCGTATGGGAGTGGCGCTGTTAATATTCCAATGTAAGAAATATATTTCAAGCACATAACATACATCCTTCTTCCAGGTTTCTCTACAATAAACTATGTTATCGAACCATAAAACGAAAAAACTACCTCCTTAAAACATTTGCTCTACGTGATAAGAGCACAATAGAGTTTTCTGGAGATGTACAGCGTCCACTGTTCACATCCAATCATGGTTTGGAATTATACTATGCCCGCATCAGCCCTATATAAAATGATCATTAGTAATGGGGGATACCTCTTACAAGCAAACAGATAAACACATAGCAACAGCATCTGACATGTGAAAATTACAAGTCATTTTATTTATTTATTTATTGTTCCGTGGGACCAAATTAAGGAGAAGTCTCCATGGTCATGAAACGAGTCAATACATGGAATTATAACACGATAGTAGAAACAGATAAAATGAAACATAAAAAACATATTCAGGCGATAAGTCTTAAGTTTAAATAAAGAAAATCAACAATGTAACACTGGAATTTGCTTAATTTTTTAGCTCTTCCAGGAGCTCCTCGACAGAATAGAAGGAGTGAGCCATGAGGAAACTCTTCAGTTTAGACTTAAAAGAGTTTGGGCTACTGCTAAGATTTTTGAGTTCTTGTGGTAGCTTATTGAAAATGGATGCAGCAGAATACTGCACTCCTTTCTGCACAAGAGTCAGGGAAGTGCATTCCACATGCAGCTTGGATTTCTGCCTAGTATTAACTGAGCGAAAGCTGCTAACTCTTGGGAATAGGCTAATATTGCTAACAACAAACGACATTAAAGAAAGTATATACTGTGAGGGCAATGTCAGAATTCCCAGACTGTTGAATAGGGGTCGACAAGAGGTTGTAACCTCCCCCTCACTTACCGACCTTAATGACAGTGAAAAATGAAACCGCGTGTACCTAATGGGAGTTTTGGAAAAGCAATCGTCACCGAAGTTAATCTATCGGTAAAGAGGGAGGAAAGGGTTACATCTAAATGAAAGGAAAAATGCAAATGAAACTGGTGGAAATCAATTTTGAAAAGGGGTAAAGATAATAAAGAAAGTAAATGTGCGGCCGTTACGTTAACAATTAACTAGCGGTAATTAGATATTTGAGATTTGGGGGAAATCACGGTCGCCAGTCCTAAGGACAATTACTATAGTAACTGAAAAAGAAAGGTTATTACACATATAATTAGCACTAGAAGCGTGGAAACTGAAGGTTGACACGTGTAGTGTGAAAACTGAAAGTTTGTCAGAAGTAATAAATTTCGCTACACTCTGACTTAATTTAGCAAAAGAATTAATAAAACCGGAAAATCGAAAGTTAATTTAGTGACTGAAGTTAATAGTGAGCTTTCTTTCTGAAGCACATCGAAATCCAGTAAAATACGGTTAGTCTTGGACTACCTCAACAATCATTTCAAAAGCAACTTGACTCTACGCAATTTAGAAACAAGAGATTTAACTTTGAACTTGAATTAAATGATTCTGAACAATTAACAATAGTAAAATGTAGTACGTACCAAGCTGAGCTGCAGTCACAGGTAAGCTAAAATACGGTAACAAAGCTCGCACTCTTAATTCGTGCTTGTGTAATCTGAATATTGTAGCCAGCTCTGAGACTTTAACTGAACTTTGAAATTAAAGCAGTGAAATCTAATTATATTATTTTAATGCTGGCGTTTGAATTTCAACGACACTCGGGTTCATTTCGGAAAAGGAAGGGACCCTGCTTGGCAATGCAATTGGGACAATGAGCAACAAAGGTTCATGCTAAGTTGCTGTAATTTTGCGAGGCAAATGGAACAATTTGAAAAGCTGAGGTCTGCCATACAGTTCTGAAACTTTACGTGGTTTTAGTCTTCCTTGTTGGTTGATTGAAGGTTTGAAGCCGTCGATCGAGGAGGTGGCGACAGTCACTCATTGTCGGCCGTCGCTGTTGCAGAAGCTGGATGTTGGCGCGCCTTCTTCTCGACACGGTCACCAGGCGAAACGGGCTCTTGATGTGCGCCAGCTAATGCTTCCCGTCCGCGACACCATGTCAGAAACTATCATCGCGAGTCGAGCGCAATTACATGCTGCCAAACCCCGAAAGCGCGGCAACTCGCGGGAGCGTCACACAACACCTGCTCCACTCGCTACTCCCGCCAGACTCTCACTGTTCTGCCCGCGCTCCACGCGGCAGAGTTAACACTACCAAAGATCCTACACACTTTGATTCTTCACACGACCTATCGACGTAATCGTTCGATAGCAGTTTTCCCTAGGCAAGACCCAGCGTAAAAATACAAATAATATTTACGAAACAAACCAATTATACATCGACATGAGTGCATAAATATATATATACAAACAGTAAAACAATTACAATATATAAAGAGACAGAAATGTCATATCTTGAGGTAACAAAACAAGGAAAAAAAATAATAGTACAATAGATGGAAATAGGAGTATATGCATTTCCGGCGTTACACGTGCCCCACATTGTCTGAGGATGTTCGTGTAACGTAAACAGACTCAGAAAATGTCCCAAAAAAGAAACAGTGGAAATGGATATGCTCAAAACATCAACAAAATTTAGCATTCGTCTAATTAATCATAAATCAATTTTTAGACCATAATAATTGAGTGGGGACACTCCTAATCTTATTCCACTCTGTCATCTTGCACAAAATAAAACAGGTTGACAACATATTAAAATTCATAGAAGATATAGAAAATGGTTTAGCTATTCCAAAATCATTAAAATTCGTAACACTATGAGAAATGGAATACTATTTGCAAAATTAATCAGAGTACATGGTCATAAAAACAGGTAGATCAAAATACGCAAATTAATAATTAATTACATAGAATACACATTTTTACATAACCTTTTCATAATTAGTATCTCGTCATGAGATTCCACTTAACGCTAAACAAGAAAATAATATTCAGTAGATCCAAAAAAACATAAATATTGACAGCAGAATTCTTTCACATCAGCTGTCCGGGAAGAAAAACTATTCCGCCTTTCGTACTCGCAAGTACAAAGAATGCCGACAGCGGCCCAAGAGCCAACAGCGGCACAAGAGCCGACAGCGGCTCGCCTCGCCAGTATTGTTGCGCCCGCGTGTGCGGCACGCTTGATCTCACTCGCCCTTGTGACGGCGTTTCCAGAACGTCCGTTCCACTGAATTCTTTAGGAAAAACTCACTCCCGAGTAATCTCAAGGAGTCCCTTAATACTATCACAGTGGATAACTCAACACTGTCCATCATCACACGCATGTACTAGCCTGAAACTTAAAACAGCGTCTAAGTACATCGGCAATGACTAGTAAATCACATATTTATGAAATCTTACAGCTATTTACAAAATCATATTTACATTCCTTAATCTACTGTGACTCAGCTGAAAACTTAAACTAGCAGCTTGGATTTTTCAGTTGATTAGATCATGATTAAATTGATTAAAATTAAATTGATTAATCAAAACGCGCTTTAGTGTCATGACGACGTATGCGAGCATCGGCTTTTAGCTTCATTACTTCTCGCAAACGATCCTTTTTCACACCAATACTAATGTCAATCCGTGGAGGGATTTTGATTATCTCTTCCACTAAACTTGTACTTCTGTCACCCAACAGGATTTCCTCTGGAGAAAATCCCGTAGATTCATGTCTCAAGGTGTTCATAATTCTCTCAAATACTGCTACATATTTGCCCCATGCCCTATGGTTGTGATGGCAATAGGTACGGGAAAGTCGGCCTCGTCTTTGTTCGTGTGTTACGTTTGACACACCGTCTACAATACTTTCCAATTCACTTTCTACATTATTGTCAATGCCGAGATTCTTCACATTACAGTAGTTCAGATTCATACCTACGTCAATACCATCCGGGCAGTTAACAATGTGTATAGGCTGGTACTGCCTATGCACACCGTCTCCTGCCTCGTCAAAACTAACTACTATTGTTTTATCTTGTGACGTACATGTCAAAGTTTTGCTTTCGCAATTAATCACTGCACGGTACTTTAATAGCCAATCTAACCCGACAATTACTTCCGTAGTTAAGTCTGGCACGACGACAAACTCTTGTTCAAATCGTGCCCCACATATCTCGAAGTTGACAAAAATCTGTTTTGTAACCGGTTTACTGGCCTTCCCAGTAGCACCGATAATTTTCACTCCTGTTACTGGCATAACTACGATGCCAGGTCCGTCTTTCAGTAACTCAAATATTTTCCCAGATACAGCACTCAATTCTGCACCGGTGTCAATCAACACGTTTAGTTGTAGGTCGTGCATATTAACAGACACTACTATCTGTCTACACTTGTCCTCGACTGTTTCTTTATTTTCCCACAGTAAATCCTCGTCTATATCCAGGTCATTCCAGAAAAAACCATCCGGCTTTGATCCTAAATCCAGTTTATCTGGCGGCTTTTTCAGCCTCTGTTCACATACAGTTTTTATTTCAACACGTTTGTCCTGAGGCTTAGTCTGTAGCGTCGCCTCCAATACCGAAACCTTTTCCTGTAACTCGTCAACTAGTGAGTGTAGCTTTGCTATCAATTCACTAATTGCCACCTTCGTTGATTCCTCTTTAATCAGATTGATCTCATCTGCCAATCTACCTGGAGACATGTGCCCAGTAGTATCTGCAATTACTTCCTCTGGATCTGCGCAACCCGCACTGCTATCGTCTGACCGTATAACGTCAGCTCTAACCTCATACACACTGTAATCTACGTGGTTTTCTACCAATCGTGTCCGGCTATCACTAAAATTTTCGTAATCTTTCTCCTTAATACTCTCGCAATGTTTAAACTGGATGTTCGCGTCGGATGGGTCGGCTACTTCTACCATTACAACTTTCGGTAAAGTCTGCCGGTTAGGGCCAGAACTTTCCGTTACTACTTCAACATTCAACTCCTGCGGGACGAAACACGACGCATCTTGCTCGTGCTCCCCATTAACATCAACTATTTCTAGTAAAGTCTGCCGGTTAGGGCCAGAACTTTCTATCACTTCACAATCACTATCTTCCTGCGGGACGAGACGCGGCAAATCCTGCCCGCGCTCCCCATAAACACTTCTCCCGTACAGGCCCCTATAATCTCTTAGTTCGTCGTATAAGCGACCGAACTGCCTTAACCAGACCTCATCCCTCTCTGCATCCCCTCGCTCGATGACGGACGTTTTATCCGACATCTGATCTTCTTTCAACACTTGCGAATCATTCTTAAACTCAATCTCCAGTTCCGCTGTGGGTATTACAGCTGCCACTTTATAATCGATTTCCGGAACACTACTTAAATTGTTCTCACTGACAGTGAATGTACTTCCTACTGCCGTGTCTACAGCTGATCTACTACTTGTGGGCGCACTCCTTTCTCCTAACACTGGCACACTCTCCCGCCGTTGATTATTCCATACGGAATTTTCATAACGACGACACCTGGGTTTTCTCCTGTTATTGGGCCGCCAAAATTTCTCCACGCCCGGTCGGCCCCTCACCGGCGCGGCTAATGGTTTCCCTGTCTCGTCCCAGCAGATACGCTCTCCGGATGCTGCTGAGGCGGCTTATCACACCCTCTGACGTTATTACTATTGCGCGAAGCCAGTATCACGCTAGTATGATACTGGTTTCCGTTATTCCTGTTATTATTTGCATTGTACCGATTGTTATTACGGTCCGAACCATTATTGTTATTGCTGCCATGGTTGCGGTATGCATTATTCCCATGGTTATCGTTGTTGTGGTTCCCGTTGTTGTTACCACGGCCTCTACCACTGTCGCGATTATTGCGCCAATTGTCCTCGTCCTCAACTCTTTCTAGGAAATCATTGATTGTCTTGTAACTGCTTCCTACGTAGCGTTTTGTATCATCTGGAAGCTTCTTGTAGAGTTCCCAGACTATTTCGGATTCCGTGCGGCGATCACGCAAATATTCCAACTTGCGGATCCAGCCCTCACAACACTCCTTCATCGAGCCGCGCGAATTCGCATCGAAAGGCCTCGATACGACAAATTCGCGCCAGACACCTTGCTGTTTCTGCTCTGACCAATATTCAGCCAGAAACAAATTTTTAAAATCGTCAAAAGTCAGGTTCGTAATGTTGAGGTTTAAGCCCCAACGCTTGGCATCACCAGCCAACACATCAATAACCGTATTAATTTTTCTCTCATTAGTCCATGATCTGGGTAAAACTCTATCACAATTTTTAATGAAATCCGTCGGGTGTATACCGCCTTTTTTCAAGGGGTCGAACCGCTCCTCTTTCGTCAACAACTCCGAACTATGTGCACAGATTGGCACATAGCTCTGTTTTTCGTCAAGTTTCCTTTCTAATTCCGACACCCTCGTAATCACTTGGCAAGTGGTTGTCGCAAGCGTTTCCACTTCTCTCTTTTTCTCTTCGCAGGTGTTAGCCTGCTTCGTCACTTTGGTATCTACTTCGGATACTAAAGCCTTTAAAGTTTCCACCTTCTGTTGATCCTCTTTTCTCACTAATTGAATTTGTTCCGTCACCTTATTCTCGATGATCGGAGCAACTGCGTCTCCTACACTTTTCTCGATTCTGCTAATTTCGGAATCAAAACGAGTATTTATGCTCGCAATTTCCGCCTGAACGCCTATCATTTCCTGTTTAAGGTTACCGATTTCGGTATTAATCACGACAATATCGTCTTTGATCTTATCAACTTTTGTGTTAACAACTTCAACATTGTTGTTAACAACATTAATAGCTTTGTTCTGATTGTCTAGCATTCGTTCAATTTTTTCAGACAGAGCTACTTGCTTGGCAGCCTGAGCTGCTTGCTCGGCAGCCTGAGCTTCTTGCTTGGCAGCCTGATCTTTAATTTCTGCCGATTGACTCTTGATTTCGTTAATCAAAACATTCAATAAATCAGTTAAATTCCCGGAAACCACCGGTTTTACTTCCATAGCGGCTTCCTCTTTCATTGTCCCCCCGTATTCGTCATCAAGGGATTCAGATTTGATTTTCACTTCCGATTCCGAAACATTTTCTAAAGTCTGGAATTCCATTTCTGCTCTTTGTTGCGTTTCGGCGGTCGCATCTTTCATGCTAGACGCCTGCTCCGGAACAATGGGTACCGCTGTGCGCGTTTCCCACTGTTCGACCGATTGTTCCGTATCCAAGTCTACCAAATTTTGGTAATTGTTGCCTTCACTCATTTTAATAATTTTCAATATAAATGCAAAATCTCAACTCTAATTAGGATTCCTCACACGAATATTCTCGCTGACGTATCGACCATTTCGTAACCAGTACTTTGTTACGAGATTTGCACAATGCAAAATTCGTGTCCAGAACAACCTCAAATTTGAAGATTGTCCTGTCACCAGGTCGCCACGTGTAACCTCCCCCCTCACTTATCGACCTTAATGACAGTGAGAAATTAAACCGCGTGTACCTAATGGAAATTTGGGAAAAGCAATCGTCACCGAAGTTAATCTATCGGTAAAGAGGGAGGAAAGGGTTACATCTAAATGAAAGGAAAAATGCAAATGAAACTGGTGGAAATCAATTTTGAAAAGGGGTAAAGATAATAAAGAAAGTAAATGTGCGGCCGTTACGTTAACAATTAACTAGCGGTAATTAGATATTTGAGATTTGGGGGAAATCACGGTCGCCAGTCCTAAGGACAATTACTATAGTAACTGAAAAAGAAAGGTTATTACACATATAATTAGCACTAGAAGCGTGGAAACTGAAGGTTGACACGTGTAGTGTGAAAACTGAAAGTTTGTCAGAAGTAATAAATTTCGCTACACTCTGACTTAATTTAGCAAAAGAATTAATAAAACCGGAAAATCGAAAGTTAATTTAGTGACTGAAGTTAATAGTGAGCTTTCTTTCTGAAGCACATCGAAATCCAGTAAAATACGGTTAGTCTTGGACTACCTCAACAATCATTTCAAAAGCAACTTGACTCTACGCAATTTAGAAACAAGAGATTTAACTTTGAACTTGAATTAAATGATTCTGAACAATTAACAATAGTAAAATGTAGTACGTACCAAGCTGAGCTGCAGTCACAGGTAAGCTAAAATACGGTAACAAAGCTCGCACTCTTAATTCGTGCTTGTGTAATCTGAATATTGTAGCCAGCTCTGAGACTTTAACTGAACTTTGAAATTAAAGCAGTGAAATCTAATTATATTATTTTAATGCTGGCGTTTGAATTTCAACGACACTCGGGTTCATTTCGGAAAAGGAAGGGACCCTGCTTGGCAATGCAATTGGGACAATGAGCAACAAAGGTTCATGCTAAGTTGCTGTAATTTTGCGAGGCAAATGGAACAATTTGAAAAGCTGAGGTCTGCCATACAGTTCTGAAACTTTACGTGGTTTTAGTCTTCCTTGTTGGTTGATTGAAGGTTTGAAGCCGTCGATCGAGGAGGTGGCGACAGTCACTCATTGTCGGCCGTCGCTGTTGCAGAAGCTGGATGTTGGCGCGCCTTCTTCTCGACACGGTCACCAGGCGAAACGGGCTCTTGATGTGCGCCAGCTAATGCTTCCCGTCCGCGACACCATGTCAGAAACTATCATCGCGAGTCGAGCGCAATTACATGCTGCCAAACCCCGAAAGCGCGGCAACTCGCGGGAGCGTCACACAACACCTGCTCCACTCGCTACTCCCGCCAGACTCTCACTGTTCTGCCCGCGCTCCACGCGGCAGAGTTAACACTACCAAAGATCCTACACACTTTGATTCTTCACACGACCTATCGACGTAATCGTTCGATAGCAGTTTTCCCTAGGCAAGACCCAGCGTAAAAATACAAATAATATTTACGAAACAAACCAATTATACATCGACATGAGTGCATAAATATATATATACAAACAGTAAAACAATTACAATATATAAAGAGACAGAAATGTCATATCTTGAGGTAACAAAACAAGGAAAAAAAATAATAGTACAATAGATGGAAATAGGAGTATATGCATTTCCGGCGTTACAAGGTTCTACAACTTACACCACATATGGCTTGAACAGCCCATTTTTGAGCCAAAAATACCCTTTTTGAATCAGAAGAATTACCCCAAAAAATAATAACATACGACACAAGTGCATGAAAATATGCGAAGTAGACTACTTTTTGTGTTGAACTGTCACTTATTTCAGATACTGTTCTAATGGTAAATAAAGCAGCATTTAATTCCTGAACAGGATCCTGGACGTGGGCTTTCCACAACAGCTTACTATCTATCCAAACGCCTAGGAACTTGAACTGTTCCATCCTGCTTATAATATGCCCATTCTGTCTGATCAAAATATCGGTTCTTGTTGAATTGTGAGTTAGAAACTGTATAAACTGAGTCTTACTGTGATTCAGCATCAAATTATTTTCTACAAGTCACGAACTTATTTCATGAACTACATTATTTGATACTGTTTCAATATTACACACAAGATCCTTCACCACCAAGCTGGTGTCATCTGCAAACAGAAATATTTTTGAATCACCTGTAATACTAGAAGGCATATCATTTATATAAATAAGAAACAGCAGTGGCCCCAGCACCAACCCTTGCGGAACGCCCCACTTAACAGTGCCCCATTGGGACTGAACATCACTACCACTCTCAATATTGCGGAGAATTACCTTCTGCTTTCTGTTCTTAAAATAAGAGGCGAACCAATTGTAAGCTACTCACCTTACTCCATAATGGTCCAACTTCTGCAGTAATATTTTGTGGTCAACACAGTCAAAAGCCTTCGTTAAATCAAAGAAAACACATAGCGTTCGCAACCTTTTATTTAATCCGTCCAAAACCTCACATAGAAAAGAGAATATAGCATTTTCAGTTGTTAAACGATTTCTAAAACCAAACTGTACATTTGACAGCAAATTATGTGAATTTAAATGCCCCAGTAACCTTGTATATACAACCTTCTCGATAACTTTAGCAAACACAGATGGCATAGAAATAGGGCTAAAATTGTCAACATTATACCTGTCTCCCATTTTATAAAGTGGCTTCACTACCGAGTACTTTAATCGGTCAGGAAACCGACCACTCCTAAAGGAAAAGTTACAGCTATGGCTAAGTACTGGGCTAACATACATAGAACAATACTTCAGTATTTTGCTAGATACCCCGTCATATCCATGAGAGTTCTTGGTCTTTAGTGATTTAATTATTAACTCAATCTCCCTCTTGTCAGTATCATGGAGGAGCATTTCAGGTAACAGTCTTGGAACACTTCTTTCTAAGAGCGGTATGTGATTCCCTGTTGGGACTAGGTTTCTATTTAGTTCACCTGCTATATTCAGAAAGTGATTATTAAATACTGTACATATACGCGACTTATCAGTAACACGGACATTCCCACTATGCACTGATTCTATATCCTCGACCTGTCTCTGCAGACCAGCCACTTCCTCTACGACTGACCATATGGTTTTAATTTTATCCGGAGACTTAGCTATTCTATCAGCATACCACATACTTTTTGCCTTCCTAATAACATTTTTAAGCACCTTACAATACTGTTTGTAATGGGCTGCTGCATTTAGATTTTGACTGTTTCTAACGTTTTGATATAATTGCCACTTTGTTCTACAAGATATTCTTATCCCTCTAGTCAGCCACCCAGGCTGCCTGTTTGTGCTAGTGCCCTGTTTTGTACGTTCTAACGGAAAGCAACTTTCAAAGAGCACAAGAAAAGTCTTGGGAAAAGCATTATATTTATCGTCTACTGTATCAGCGCTATAAACATCTTGCCACTCTTGTTCCTTGATAAGATTTACAAAGGTCTCTACAGCAACTGGATCAGCTTTCCTAAACAGTTGATAACTATATTTAATGTGTGTTGTACCACAAAAATCTTTTAGAGTTAAAATTTGTGCATCATGATCTGAAAGGCCATTCACCTTTTTGCTAACAGAATGCCCTTCTAGTAATGAGGAATGAACAAAAATATTGTCTATGGTTGTTCTACTGTTCCCTTGCACTCTCGTTGGAAAAAATACGGTTTGCATAAGATTCTATGAATTAAGGAGGTCTACCAGCATCCTTTTCCTTGCACAATCACTTATGCAATTAATGTTGAAGTCACCACATATAACTAAATTTTTGTATTTCCTATAAAGTGAACCAAGAACCTCCTCTAGCTTTAGCAAAAATGTTGTGAAGTTGGAGTCTGGGGATCTATAGATAACAAAAGTTAGAAGTTTATCTCCATTAAATTTAACCACACCTGCACAACATTCAAACACCTTTTCAGTGCAGTACTTTGAAACATCAATTGACTCAAATGGGATGCCGTTTTTCACATACAAGGCTACTCCCCCACACCGCAAAGAGCTCCTAGAAAAGCTGCCAGCCATCCTGTATCCTGGTAAAGGAAGCCTCTGAATTATCTCCTTATTTAAGAAGTGTTCAGATATACCAATAATTTCAGAGTCAACATCTATAAGCAGCTCACTAACTTTATCTCTAATACCTTGATATTTTGATGAAATATACTAATTCCCTCATTACTCAGATACCTAAGCTTTGTCAAAAGTGGTTCCTTTGTTAGAGAGACTTCCCTTAAGCAGGAATACCTATCAGCTGACTTCAATCTAATAAAGGTGCAGCTCTAACACCCACTACTGAAGGAATTTTCCCATGAGTGATCCCACCACCCCCACCTATGCTGTCACCTGTAAGCTTTGCCAACCTCCCCTTCCCATACCTGTTGAGATGCAGGCCATGTCTAGTGAAACCCGTCCTGCTGATAGACTCCACCGACACCACTGAAATGTGACTCATGCTTTCTGTCATCAGTGCACCCCCAAGTCTCCCGTTATTACGCCTGACGGCTGTATTAAGATGAGGCCGATCGTGACGCTGAAACAGTTCCACGAAATGCACATTCGTGTTGCCAGTCTGAGTGGCTATCTTTTCCAGGTCACCATCTATGTCATACTCCCCATCCCTATCAATAGTATTACCAGCCCCACCCACAATCACTACCTGATCCTCTTTAGTAAAATCCCTACATAAGCCCCCTATGTTAACAGTCACCTGAGACAATCCTGCATTAGGCTTCACAATGCTGGTGACCTGGACTCACTCCCCAACACTTCCTGCAACTGCTGGCCTACACCTCTTCCATGAGAACTACCTAACAGCAGAACCTTCTTCTTCCTCTTCGAACCGAGCGAGGTGGCGCAGTCGTTAGCACACTGGACTCGCATTTGGGAGGAGGACGGATCAATCCCGTCTCCAGCCATTCTGATATAGGTTTTCCGTGATTTCCCTAAATCGTTTCAGGCAAATGCCGGGATGGTTCCTTTGAAAGGGCACGGCCGCTTTCCTTCCCAATCCTTCCCTAACCCGAGCTTGCGCTCCATCTCTAGTGACCTCGTTGTCGACGGGACGTTAAACACTAACCACCACCACCACCACCACCACCACCTCTTCGACTTTGCAGCTGTCCTAGCCACCGTAACTGCTGAGGTCTGCTGCATTCTTCCTACATCTACAGCTACTACAGATTCCTCTCCACTAGACTCTGACAGTTGGTCATATCTATTGCAAACACCAATAGTTAAACTATCTGAAAATCTTCTTCTCCTAGCAGATCTCTTGCCAACAGCCAGCTCCCATTCCCCAACCCCCTTCTCCCTCCTCATCCTATCTAGCTCCTCCAGTGCGTTTTACAACTGCAGTTGAAGGGCACAGATCTTACGCTCCTGCTCCTCTATCAACATACTCTTGCTAGATAACCTGCAGTTCCAGGAGAGGATCTCACCAGAATGCCCACTGGCTTCCCTACTACATTCCCCACAGTGAAAATACTTCGAACAAGTCTCACACCGCAATCCACTACTCACGAACCTACGACAAAGCCCACACTTCTCACTCATGGTAAAATTTTACTCTTATTGAAACAAGAAAACTACTTATCTAAGTTCCGCTACTACAATAAGAAGATGTTAAAAACCTGACTACAATAATCACAGACTTACTCTACAAGAGACCTGCAGCAACTTCTCCTTCTCTAGAATGCATCATCAGTCTACCATTAAATCGTACCTTGTTACAGCTCCATCTCAATCTATCACCTTGTCCACTCTCTGTTATCCTTTAACACAGATGCAAGTAATTTTAGAGGTGGATGGTTCTCTGCCTTCCTGAAAAGCATGAAATACGGTTGTCAACTCGCGTGTATCAGTGGTACCTCAACAGACATACAGTATAATGCTACCTCGACAAAAAAGTTGACTGCTTCCCTGATTCCCTTTGCTTCCATGTCGACGTTTTCTCAGATTCCTCTTGCTGCCGCATACTTATTCCCATGTAGAAATTGCTCAGCACGAACCAGAAGACATGCACGTATATCCTCAGTTTCCCCACATTTTGGTGTATATTCGGTCAATTTATATCTATTCCCCATCATTTTTCGCAATTCTATCGATTTTTTTATGTCAGTTCTATCCATGCGATCATGACATAACCTCTCGTTCTGTGTTCTAAAACTGCTTGTAAATGTAACACAGCTGCCAACACCTAGCCCAAATGCACTGATTGGGAGTTGTAGTATAGCACTGCACTCGATTGTATCCAGTCACCTCAACATTTGGAGAGCGTTTGCTCTGTTTCCTGTATGTCTGTGTATATGCTTGTGTTGCGGAAGGCTCCCAGGACCCACAGCAGACTTGAGTTAGCATTTGAATGTGGATCCACCTTTTTTATATCTGGAGCAATGTTATGATGCGAATCCACAGTATGCCACACATGGGATAGGGTTTGAAGGTGGATCTGCTATGCATAATGTACAAAGCGATGTTGGGATGCAGATCCACATCCGAGTTAACTCTTGAGTATGGATCTGCCATGGACTATATATCCGGACCAATGTTAGGATTCACAGGTGGACCAGCCATGTGTTACACTCAAAAACGTATTCTGTGTTCGAAGTTTGGTCCACCAGCAGGGGGGACTGGGTGCTGGGAGCCTAAGTGACCTTTCTTTACCACCAAAATTCAAACTTCGTTCCAATCCCTAGGAAGAGGTGATGGTTGGATGACTTGGGTTACTGGAGGTAGCCCAACTGCCCTTTCTTTCCCGCCATTTTTCTTACGTTAGTAGAGGCTGCATTATCCTGATGGAATTTAAACATCCCCCCATTTCTGGGGGAAAGGGTTAGGTTAGTGGAGGTAGCCCAATTAACATATCTTCCCACCAAAATTCAAAGTATCCCACCAAAAGCCGTCATCTTGGATGACATCATCAGATGACGTCACGGCTGCCGTGTTGGATGATGTCATCGTGACTGAGCTTTTGGGGCACCCTGTGGGGTAGTGTCCCACTAGGGTGGGGGTGATGTCATCGCCACGTCATGACATCATTGTGATGGAACTTTTGGGGCACTCTGTGGGGTAGAATCACCCTTGCCCCAATACCAGAGAGTAGCATTTTTCTCAGTGATATCATCTTGTAACTGCTAGTTAATGAATTCTTTCACCATTGGTTGCAGGTAATGTATTACATGGTACAGTTCACAACACGAAGGCAGACCCTCATTTTTAAAAATCATTGCTCCATTGCTATCTTCTCTGCCCTTTCCAAATGTGCTGCCATCTCCCGTAATGCAGCTAAAATGGTGGCTTGCTTAAGCCTGGAGTCCAAATTTGCTCTGTCTAGGTGAACTTACCGCAAAATCTCCAAACTGGTGTCCATCAGCCCCTTGAATAAAGCCACATCTGCTGTTCTAAAATGATGTAATCCGAATGGCACTATCTGCTCATCATCTAACTCCTGTAAGTCTACAGCACTCTTGCATATGAAGCACCACACCTTGTCTAAATTCTCATTTTGCTCTAGCAGCTCCACTACATGCAATACGTTTACCATCAAATCATTTCTTACACTCAACCGCAGTAGCTTTCTTGTACCTTGAGTATTCTATCGATCAAGTCGATTCTAAGAGACTGTGCCCACAATTTAAGTGGCTTCCGTTACGTCTGAGGTGTGTCTTATGACGATTCCACATTATCAGCAGTAGAACCTAAACGAAACAATGTACCGTCCAGCTCCATTAGACATCATTGTAAATAGACTTTAGGGTGATCTTAAGAAAGGAATCTAATCCTAGGAGTGTGCAACAACCATTGGTTATGCGAGGCGGAACTTCCATACTCAGTCAGAAATTTTTTCGCCAACCTGTAAACTCAACACCGCTGAACTCAACCAACACACGTAATTTCCAACCATTCCACTTGCGGTGGGGTCAAAATTTAACGTCCCACGAACTTCAAGCTTGCCACAGACTCCTGTGGACCTGTGTCCAATGAAAACTTATGCTTCCTTCCATGCTATCTAAGCAAAATTCCGTCATTGTACACATTTGGGCTCTGTTCATATTTATTGGGAGCACCACACGGCGACTCTGGAGCACCCACTGTTGCTTAATGGTGAGTTACTATTCGCTCCCAATGTGCACCTATCACGCCCCCGTTTGGCGTTTGTCTGCAAATCCCGTTCCGAATGCCCGGTTCGCACGCATTTCTTATTGCTGCTGTATGAGGGCAGTCCGTCAACGCTGTAACATTTAACACTTTCGGTGAAAATCCCCTTCTATCCCGAAATCGGGTCGCTGGGCGCACCTCTTTTAGTGCTATCGCAATTGCTATGGCTTCGGGTGAGTTATTAGAGAACTCTTATTCTTTTCTTGACACCTCAAGTGGCAATCCGCATGAAAATGTATCCAATGCCTTCTGTTCTATCTCTTGCAGAAGGATCGTGTTGGTATCATCTTCTGTCAACTTACGTGACGTTAAGATTTAGCTTTCTAACCTTGCCCTCAAAGTTTTCAGTTGACTCTCTCCATTTTAGCGACACATTGTTCAGTTGTTCCATGTAATATCTACAGTTATTTTGATTGTCTCACTGCGCCAAACCTGATATCAGAAGTTCAAATGTCGAGAATTTCCTTAATTCCTTGTGAAACGTTGCTTATGCCTTAGCATTCCCCAGCAAACGTAATTTGGTCACATGTGAAAGCTGTTCCTTCGATCAACATCTCCAGTTTTACGGCTGTTAACGAGTTGTCTATCAATGATGACGTATCCACTTCTGCCTTACCAGAAGGAGGAGAGACAAAGGTATCAATACTAGCTTCATGAATGGATACCGACTTACTGGACGAAGACTGGACCTTTCTAGCCTTCTCGTTGCAGTCAACTTCTTGGGAGCTCTGTATTGCGTGCCTGCATTTGTACTATCTTATTGAAGAGGGTCTGGGGCAGCTCTGCAGTGGTAACCTTCTCACCCCGATTCGTTCATTGCAACGCCTATGACCATAATAAAAGGTAAAACGCAATGGGAAAGGAACCATAGACCAGCACCACAGTCGTATTTATTGCCACTGAATTCATCTAATTCCTATGTGCCAACAATGGATATTCCCTACATTCCCAGGAGTAATGTAAAGGCCTCCTGTTCAGGCGATTATACACTGTGTGCCTAACCCTACCATATGAAAAACAGTACATTTTCACTCATCATGTTGACATGACTCCACAGATCGTCGCTTGTGATGTCGCTTGTAGGCACCGGCTCTTCTGACAGCAGTGTGGTAGCCGACCGAAGACAGTGGTGTAGGATGGTCACCACTGTGGGATGGGATCTGTTACCACAGAGAGTGAGGAGTCAAGAACACTTATTCAACAACAATATTCTTTATTATTTGATGCTCCCATACAGGAGGTCGATGGCCATGGCCCAGCAGCTGACCACAGCTAGAGTGCAGCGAGTGGCTACTTTGAGGCAGCAGAAAGCTGTGGCAACGTAACAGCGGCTGGCATCGACAGCATCCTTGCTGACGCAAGACGGGTGACAGCTCCAGAGAAAACCTTGCGACAAGCTACCTTGCACTGCAGGCGACTAGCAGTAACGTGTGGGCACCCTCCAGTTGAAACCAATACCAGGCTGGCTCTTGTGTCAGGTAATGGCGCCTACTAGCCTCAGCAGGTACCGGTCGAAGGACAGAACCATCAGGGGTAGTTGACAGCTTGCAGATCAGCAGCTTCGCCTAGTTGACGATGTTGCTCAGTGAGACTGTAGCAGCTTGGCCACATGTTCAGTGGAGACTGGGCTGCTCGAGTGCTCACCACCTATAAAATGCTGCTAACAGCGCAGCTTGGATCATATTTACTTGTCCATCCAGGCATTATGACAGGAGTTTCGTTCCCATCACTGAGTCGTGAGTGAGTAATCTACACTACTGGCCATTAAAATTGCTACACGACGAAGATGACGTGCTACAGATGCGAAATTTAACCGACAGGAAGAAGATGCTGTGATACGCAAATGATTTGCTTTTCAGAGCAATCACACTAGGTTGGCGCCGGTGGTAACACCTACAACGTGCTGACATGAGGAAAGTTTACAACCGATTTCTCATACACAAATAGCAGTTGACCGGCGTTGCCTGGTGAAACGTTGTTGTGACGCCTCGTGTATGGAGTAATGCGTACCATCACGTTTCCGACTTCGATAAAGGTCGGATTGTAGCCGATTCATCGTATCGCGACATTGTTGCTCGCGTTGCTCGAGATCCAATGACTGTTAGCAGAATATGGAATCGGTGGGTTCAGGAGGGTAATACAGAACGCCGTGTTGGATCCCAACAGCCTCGTATCACTAGCAGTCGAGATGACAGGCACCTTATCCACATGGCTGTAACGGATCGTGCAGCCACGTCTCGAACCCTGAATCAACAGATGGGGACGTTTGCAAGACAACAACAACTATCTGCACGAACAGTTCGACGACGATTGCAGCAGCATGGACTATCAGCTCGGAGACCATAGCTGCGGTTACCCTTGACGCTGCATCACAGACAGGAGTGCCTGCGATAGTGTACTCAACGACGAACCTGGGTGCACGAATGGCAAAACGTCATTTTTTCGTATGAATCCAGGTTCTGTTTACAGCATCACGAAGGTCGCACAAAGCAAACGGCCCGCAAGTCCACCGGCGGAAAGGCGCCGCGCAAACAGCTCGCCACCAAGGCGGCGAGAAAGAGCGCGCCCGCCACCGGCGACGTCAAGAAGCCCCACCGCTACAGGCCGGGCACCGTCGCCCTGAGAGAAATCAGGCGCTACCAGAAGAGCACAGAGCTGCTCATCCGCAAGCTGCCATTCCAGCGCCTAGTGCGCGAGATCGCCCAGGACTTCAAGACCGACCTGCTTTTCCAGAGCTCCGCAGTCATGGTCCTGCAGGAGGCCAGCAAGGCCTACCTCGTCGGCCTCTTCGAAGACACCAACCTGTGCGCAATCCACGCCAAGCGCGACACCATCATGCCCAAGGACATCCAGCTCGCGCGCCGCATCCGCGGCGAGCGCGCCTAAACCGCGCCGCGGCACCGCCCACGCATGCAAAAAAAAAAAAAAAAAACATCGTGGTGAACGCACATTGGAAGCGTGTATTCCTCATCGCCATACTGGCGTATCAACCGGCGTGATGGGATGGGGTACCATTGGTTACACGTCTCGGTCACCTCTTGTCCGTACTGACGGTACTTTGAACAGTGGACGTTACATTTGAGATGTGTTACGACCCGTGGCTTTACCCTTCATTCGATCCCTGCGAAACCCATTTCAGCAGGATAATGCACAACTGCATGTTGCAGGTCCTGTACGGGCCTTTCTGGATACAGAAAATGTTCGACTGCTGCCCTGGCCGGCACATTCTCCAGATCTCTCACCAATTGAAAACGTCTGGTCAATGGTGGCCGAGCAACTGGCTCGTCACAATAAGCCAGTCACTGCTCTTGATGAACTGTGGTATCGTGTTGAAGCTGCATGGGCAGCTGTACCTGTACACGCCATCCGAGATCTGTTTGACTCAATGCCCAGGCGTATCAAGGCCGTTATTACGGCCAGATGTAGTTGTTCTGGCTACTGATTTCTCAGGATCTATGCACCTAAATTGGGTGAAAATGTAATGACATGTCAGTTCTAGTATAATATATTTGTCCAATGAATACCCGTTTATCATCTGCATTTCTTCTTGGTGTAGCAATTTCAATGGCCAGTACTGTATATCCTCCCACGTCAGAGTATTGGTCCATCCAAGACACTTACAAAAGGCCGATCGTGAAAATGCGATTTTTCAGGCAGTCAGCTCTCGCGTTCTATTAATCAAAGAAATAAGGGATCTAGTGCTTTCGATAGCCCTTGGTCTAGCGACCATTTGTGCACCTATCGTAAGAGTGGGCATACTGTAGCTATTCTACAGTACAGGGTCAAAATTTAAACAGGGTGAGCCTTAGGTGGCTTATAAAAGCAGCATTTGTTCAAGGGCAGTTCCCGAAAATACCGGAAAACCATGATTATTGAGTACCATAAGTACCAATTGGCGGATGGCTATTTCTGTAGAAGCTATTTGTGGCAAATAGTCGAAATTTTTACAATATATTCTTAAGATTATGATCTCGGAGAACTTCCGAAACTTTTTTCGATATTAGTGTCTGTTAACTAAATCTAGAGGTTCTAAGTTACCGTGCTGATGCAGAAAACAGTAAAAATCGGTTATTAGCCGCTTTTGCACCGTGGGCCGCCATTATCTTAACAACCACAGAAAATGACTTAAATTTTAACTCTGCATTCTTTAGACATTTATCTAGAGACGCCGTTTTCTCGATTTGGAAAATCATTATCCGTTATCAAGATGCACACGAAGAACACGAGTTTCGGGCATCAAAAGTACCGTTTCTGGGGATGACCACTTCTACAACTTCTGTTAATGGTAAATCTTTGAAATTTTTAGCAAGTTTTCTTGAGGTGATGTTCTCGGGAAATCTTGAAACAGTTTTCGATGTCATTATTAGTTACCGAGATCCGAACGTTCAAATTTACGGTACTTATGCACGGAATATCCGGTTTGAGGCGCAAATATAGTTTTAAATGACGTAGTGAACACGTCGTAAGGGTTCTGGGTTCATCAAAAGGATTCTGAGATCAACAAACTGTATTTTAGTCCCCGTTTTTTCCCAAATAAAACTTTATGACCCGCTGTCGCTTCACGTTTATATAGGTTGTCTTGCTGGAAATTATTCGAGGTGCTACCTGGTAGCAGAAGAAACTTACAAAAATTATTTTGTCATATCAAATTCTTTGGCCTTACAAATCAGACACCACATTTTTGGAATACTGTAGGATAATCCTAAAATGTTATGCATTTTTATGAAAGGTAGTGTTAAGCGAACTTGCTTGGATGTAACAAGATTTTGAGTTAACCATACATTATGTGTACTTATTTGTTGTGTATATGTGTCAAAATATGTAAATGTATTGAAGTATACAAGTAAACTGTCAAAATTTACTGACCTACAGAATTCGTTTTACACACTGCTTGACAATTGCTAAGGAACAAAGGCATTGTTGAACAGGAATAACCACAGGCAATGATGGACGATGTGAAACACAGTATACGTAATAGAGGTGGAGTATTCCACTGATTACAACAAATGTTACAGATTTCACCACAGACGAAAGCAAGATAGCAGACATTTCACATAGGTCGATTATCGCACTCTCAGTAAGGTACAGGCCGTCCTCAGGCACTAATGCACAATTTGAGTTTGTTAAGCTGGCTACCAAACAGTTGAGGAGCCTTTGGAAGATATTGTTCCTCTCCTCTCTCGAGGCGGATGTCATTTCTTGGACCGTTCGGGGAGAGGATGTCCACTGAAAAACACGTCTGCCAAGACCACTCCAGATACGCTGCATAATTTTCAGATCTGGTTAGTACACAGGCCATTCCATATGTTCACTCTCTTCAGTTTCCAATAGGTCCGACACCTCAGCGGTCCTGTGTAAGAGAGCACTGTCGTCCATAAACATAAAGTCAGGACCTAACGAACTCATAAACCATGGGTTCCCAAACTTTTGTTTGGCGCGCCCCTCTACTGCCAAAAATGGAAACTTCGCGCGCCCCCCCTTTCACAATAATAATACTGTATTACCTACAGCAAACACCTGAAAATGTCTCTGAGTAGCTCAGTGTCTTCAAGGGGGTGGGGGGGAGTGAAAATGGGAAGTAGTAAGGACTTGGTGAGGAGAGTGGGTCGTGAAGGAGGAAACGCGTATGTTTTAAGTTCTCTCTCGGCACAGCCAACATGAAAGTGATATGCGTGCCTTGTACCGATCAGCCTGCACGGTGTAAATACCGCACAGAAGTAACATGGGGTCATAAAGACTCATTCTTAGAGCCCCATTTTCCATGCACTATCATATCTTAAACATGCATGCAACTGTGACAACTCTAAAATTGCATAATGAAACAGAAAACACTAAAGACATGCAACATCAGAATTCAGTTTCATTTTTATGTTTATATTTACTTCACTTTGGCACATGCTTTTATCAAAAAAGTTGGCCGTCGGACACCAGTTGTGTTCCGTACGAAGTGCACACAGTTGTGAGTTGGGACCACCGATGTGGAGCCAAGTCAACATCCCCCCTCTGACGAACACGGCAGCTAAACAACACTCCTTCTGCATCGCTCACGGCTGTGAGGTAAACCTCTAAACTAAAATTGCGCATACAACTACCACAACAAAAATTCTATTCTTAAAAATTGTTTCCTCAATTCATTTTGGGACAAGGTCTCATCTTGCAATACTGGTAAGTGTTGTGAGTACGCTTCACAGTTCTACACAAATTTTTAATGATGTTCACGCGTTCATTGGATTACGAGAGGTGGAACATTTGTTACAGTAAGAACATTTGAAGTAAAGTGTTTTATCTCAAGACCGTGTAGGTGGAGTAGAGAGAGAGTTGTCGATGCAGTGAGGAGTGACGCGAGAAGGGAATGTTTATCTCTCTCCGTTCGCAGCTGCCAACTGACGAGTTCGCTTGCATCGTACCAAAAAGCTGCAGCGATATAAATATGACACGGAAGCAAAGATTCGAGATAGCGTATTATACAGTTAGATGCTCATCTTCAAATGCGTTAGTCGCAGGTATCATGGAAAATGAAACCGTTTTAAACGTGTTGTAGCACTAAGCAATTAGTAGAGAAAAACATTTCAAAAACGTATTCAGCATTTTAGGTCGTGTCAGATAATTTTATTTTAATACAGTTATTACCGCTAGTAATTAATCGTTCTTTTCGTTATATTTTAAATTGTCAACGTCAGACAAAATAAGACAACACATCACCACTTTCCTCGTATCTTAAAGGTACCACAACAGTAAGATTTTGACGGTGGCGCCATGGGGAAAAGAGGTTTATCGATACGAAATGTTCGATTTGTTCCAACATAACACGAGGAGAACGACTAAAAATGCGCGTATTGTAGTTCCCTCGGCCACTTTCCTTTGTGGGTGACAAGGAAACATTCTTGCTTTGTCGACTAACATCTTAACATAGACATGGGAAGAAAATAGTTTAGACCTGTTGCGTTGTATTTTACACACAATTCTATGAAACAAAGTCCTCCAAAAATTGCCAAAATTTTTCAGTTCTAACTAGATTATCATAAATTTTACATTATCTTCAATTTGGTCATAATTCACATGAGATAAGAGAGCACCCTTTATACCTCTGCAGGTTACTGTAGCATCTCCATTGAAGCCAAGAAAATTATTTGTATTTCTAATAAATTTCTAAATACAAGATATTAAATAAAAAATTCTTCAACATATGCACTTATTCTCTAAAATGGTCAATACAAGCATTTGTATGGAAATTCGGGTTCTGCGCGTTACAGAGATGGCTAATTTCAAGTTCGGCGCTTATTTTTAGCAAATCTTGTGAAAATAATTAAGTCTCTGTGATAGATAAACTTGCATACTTTTGCAAAGATTTTTAGTTCTTGATTGAATAGAAGAAAGTCCACAACGCAAATCACTAGCAATACTGAGTTTGCTTCTGTATTTCGTTTTCGTTACCATAACTGCTGAAAACGACATTTTGAAGAGTTAAGTCTTGAAAATGGTAAGTACAGCTGCAGTGCTTGCTTTGCTGTGCTGGGATAAACTTTCAGATATTTTACTCAAAATAATAGTTTATCCATCGTCTCACAGTCAAATTTAGCTGCAGAATCATTTTTAATTTCCAAAGCTGGTTCTTGCAGTGTTTCTGAATAGCATATGAAAAGGATCTATTGCCTACCTGTAAAAGCTGTTGACAAACGAGCTAGGGAAGCAGCGTTTCAATTCATCAGTTATATGCTGCAAATGATTTAATGTTTTATTCGGAGTATCAGTTTGCTTAAAGACTTCCATAAAGAGTGTTTCTTCCAGGATTACAAATAATTTGGGAAAACAGGGATAATTGAAGTCTGCAATTTTACGTTTCCAGAGTTGCAACTTATCAGTACCTATACACTGTGATAAATTATGTCTGAATCTCCACTTTGCAGTTTCGAGTTCAGTGAGTTTAATGAATCGAGTCCGCAGCTCGTGGTCGTGCGGTAGCGTTCTCGCTTCCCGCGCCCGGATTCCCGGGTTCGATTCCCGGCGGGGTCAGGGATTTTCTCTGCCTCGTGATGACTGGATGTTGTGTGCTGTCCTTAGGTTAGTTAGGTTTAAGTAGTTCTAAGTTCTAGGGGACTGATGACCATAGTGCTCAGAGCCATTTTTAATGAATCGAAAATATCTGATAGATAAGTCAACACAGCTTGAACACTTGTCTTTCGAAGTTCCACAATACAATTCAGTTTGGTTCTGAATTTCCAAAAACTGAATCACTTCATCTCCGCGTCCAAATAATCTAACACATTTTCTTTTGAGATTTTACGTACTTCCGTATGAAATAGCAATTTTTTGTGTTCTGTTCTCAAATCTTCACAAAGGGACACAAGAAGATGAGTATTTAACACACTCTTTTTAACATGATTCACAATTTTGATGCATAATTTTAAGACGACTTTGAGCTCATTTGGAAGCGTCTTAGCTGACAAAGCTTGACGGTGTACAACACAGTGAACTGAAAGAATATTTGGATTCTTTTCTCTGACCAACTGCACGAATCCTGAGCGAGATCCAAGCGCCTCTATCAGCTGAGATCGCTGTCATTAAATGAACTATTTTTGAAGTAGTCGTTAGTTCTGTAGAAAATAGCAACTAGCTTTTAATTGTTTCGTTTGATATGTGTGGAACTAAAACTAACAGTTGATAACAATTTGCAACATCTGTACTCTCGTCTAACTGCATTGCAAACAATCCTGGTTCTCTCAGGCCTGCACCACCTGACTTGCACCATATCGACAATCTGACGTTTCCCTGACTTGCCAGAGAGAGGTATTTGTGAAAGTTTTTGTTTGTTTCCTGGTCCAAGAACAATATCAGCTGCTTTCAAGAAATAGGGTTTGACAAATGTTTCTCCGACAATATGACTTTTCTTGGCCTTTACGATGAGTAGTGATAACTCATAGGAATTTGCAACCTAATGAGCACTTTGATAATGAAGTAAATGAAAGAGACTACGATTGTCTGTGAATGTAATATATGTTTCTCAAGTTGTAAATTAAGACATTGTTAAGTGAAGTGACAGGACTGCAAAGTGTTGTAATAACTGAAAACAGTTCATCATTGTTAATCACATACTAAAACAATTATTATTAGTCAACTCAAGGTCAGACATATCATTAGGTTGCAAATTTAAGATCAGAAGGAGGAAAGGGGGTGGGAGAGCTGGTGATACTTCATTGCATTTACTAAGATACTTGTAGATCAGCAGCTTTCTGTAGACAAGAATTTATCCAGTGAGGGGAGTGCAGCTGACCCCCCTCCCATCCCCCCTTTTTTCAGACGACTGAGCAATGAATCCAGTACTAGCCAACTTAATAGTTTCGAACTCGCACATTTTGCAGCAGAAAGCTCCATCAGCTTACCTTTGAAAGCGCTATGTTTAGTCCACAAATGCCGTTCGAGACGTCAGGGTCTCGTGCCATCATTGCTCAATACTTCGTAACAAATAACACGTTGAGGCTGGTCGACACCACTATTTTGTACAGCAACGAAACAGTGGCTCAAGTACTCGTCACTGTATTTGCGTTTCTTCGGCAAACTCATGACGAAATTAGGCAAAAAATAGCTTTACAAGCCGACAGTTAACATTCACGTTAAAATTATGCATGGCTTAACTGCTCGTTTGATCGACACTGGCTGAACAACTCAGTCCAACTAAGACTCATGCACCACTGCCACTTAGCAACAAAGCCACTACTGGTTACAATTACTATGTCTTTGAAGCTGTGAGAAACCTTATTAGGAAGACAGTTGGCACGAAGTGTTCCGAATCGGGCCGACGTGAGACGATCGGCGAAGTTTTCGCACCTCTAGTGTGCTCATGCGCAACGAATTCCATCTACTTCGACATCTATACTCTGCAAACCACCGTGAGGTACATGGCAGGGAGCCGGCCGGTGTGACCGAGCTGTTCTAGGCGCTACAGTCTGGAACCGCGCGACCGCTATAGTCACAGGTTCGAATCCTGCCTCGGGCATGAATGTGTGTGACGTCCTTAGGTTAGTTAGGTTTCAGTAGTTCTAAGTTCTAGGGGACTCATGACCTCAGAAGTTAAGTCCCATAGTGCTCAGAGCCATTTGAGCCTTTTTTTTTTCATGGCAGGAGACACGTCCCATTGTACCATTTATTATGTTTTCCTCCTGTTCCATTCACGTGTGGAGCGCAAGGAGAATGATTGTCTGAATACCTCCGTGTGTGCAGTAATTATTCTAATCTCACTATCCCTATGTGAGCGAGGCATAGGGAGTTGTAGTATATCGGTAGAGTAATCACTTAAAGCCAGTTCTTGAAACTTTGTTAATAGACTTTCTCGGGATAGTTTGCATCTGTCTTCAAAAGTCTACCAGTTCAGTTCTCTCAGTATCTCTGTGACACCTTCCCATGGATCAAACAAACTTGTGACCATTCGTGCTGCCCTTCAATATGTTTAATATCCGCTGTTAGTCCTATCTGGTAGGGGTCCCACACACTTGAGCAATATTCTAGGATGGGTCGCTCGAGTGCTTTGTAAGCAGTCTCTTTTGAACACTGATTGCATTTTCCCAGTATTCTACCAATAAACCAAAGTTCAAAAAATGGTTCAAATGGCTCTGAGCACCATGGGACTTAACATCTGAGGTCATCAGTCACCTAGAACTTGGAACTACTTAAACCTAACTAACCTAGGGACATCACACACATCCATGCCCGAGGCAGGATTCGAACCTGCGACCGTAGCGGTCGCGCGCTTCCAGACTGAAGCGCCTAGAACCGCTCGGCCACAACGGCCGGCCTAACCGAAGTCTACCACCTGCTTTACCCACGGCTGAAACTATGTGATCATTGCATTTCATATCCCTACAAAGTGTTAGACCCATCTATTTGTATGAGTTGGCCGATTACAACAGTGACTCACTGATATTATAGGCATAGGATAGTATGTATTTTCGTTTTGTGAAGTGCAAAATTTGACATTTCTGAACATTTAGAGCAAGTTGGCAATCTCTGCACCACGTTGAGATCGTATCAAGATCTGACCGAGTATTTACGCTACTTCTCTTAAATGGTACTTCGTTATAGATAACTGCATATCTGCAAAAAGCCCACTTTTACTATTAATATTGCCTGCAAGGTCATTAATATACAACATGCACAGCAAGGTTCAAAATGGCTCTGAGTACTATGGGACTCAACATCTTAGGTCATAAGTCCCCTAGAACTTAGAACTACTTAAACCTAACTAAGCTAAGGACATCACACACACCCATGCCCGAGGCAGGATTCGAACCTGCGACCGTAGCAGTCCCGCGGTCCGGACTGCAGCGCCAGAACCGCTAGACCACCGCGGCCGGCGAACAGCAAGGTTCCCAACATGCTTCCCTGGGGCACACCCAAAAGTTACTTCTACATCTGACGATGACTCTCCATCCAAGAGAACATTCAATGTCCTCCCTACCAAAAAGTTCTCAGTCCGGTTACAAATTTCACTTGATACCCCATATGACCGTACTTTTGACAATAAGCGTAAGTGTGGTACTGAGTGAAATGCTTTTCGGAAATCAAGAAACTCTGTATATACTTGGTTGCCTTGATGCAAAAAGTCAGTATGTAATGTGAGAAAAATGCGAGTTGGGTATCAAAAATGGTTCAAATGGCTCTGAGCACTATGGGACTTAACATCTGAGGTCATTAGTCCCCTAGAACTTAGAACTACTTAAATCTAACTAACCTAAGGACTGTACACACATCCATGCCCGAGGCAGGATTCGAACCTGCGACCGTAGCGAGTTGGGTATCATATGTTCGATGTTTTCGGTTTTCGAAATCCATTTCCACTACCCTGCTTGTAGACATGTGTGACCTGTGCCTTTTCACGGTTTTTTGTTCGAGGAATAATTAGAAGAGGGGTAACTCAACCGCAAATTCAGTATAGAATCTGACAGGGATTCCATCGGGGCCTGGAACCTTGTTCCATTTTAACGATTTCAGCTGTTTCTCAACATTACTTCCACCAACACTTATTTCATTATCTTTTCCGTGGTACGAGAATTAAACTGGGGTAATTCTCCCGGGTTTTCCTTTGTAAAGGGACATTTGAAAATGGAGTTATGGAATTTAGCTTTTGCTTTGCTACCCTCAGTTTCAGTTCCTGTCTAATTCACCAGGGACTGGGCACTAACTTTGATGCCTTTACATATGAAATTCCTTTGGATTTTGTGAAAAGTCATTTGACAATATTCTGCTACTGTAGGAAATTCTGGGTACCCGGTATACAGTTAGTCGTAAGGGCTAATCATAATGACTTGGTACCGGTCACCCCTTGATTGGGGTGAGGGGGTGGGGGGCGGCACAGTTTGAAAACCAATGCCCTAAACAGATGGATCCAGGATAATCTCCCTGCAATACAGCTGTGCTCTAACGGTTCCTTGTACAAAAGTATGCAGCGGTGTTTGGCCATTGTGCATAATACCTGCCCACATCATGAAGCCTAAGCCAGATCGAAGACGTTCATGAACATTCTGTGGTGTGTGACGTGTTCTCCTGTCTCGCCAAACAAACAGGTGGCCAGAATCTCTTGCAACACTGAAGCAGGTTTAGTCAGAGAACATCATGCTGGGCCACTGTTGTTCAGCCCAAAAAACATGCTACTTACACCAACGAACTCTTTCTCGACAATGGCCTAGTTGAACTGGAATGGACTTAACCGACTTCCGAGCATACAAACTAGCCTGATGTAATCGCTGTGAAATGGTTCTGGCAGAGAGATGTGTACTGTTAGAGTAGTGATATTTTTAGGAATGGAAAGTCTGTTCCTTATCGCCACTGGAGCTACGTGTCCATACTCTTGCTGTGTAGTGGCCTGTCTACGACATCCTTTCGCATAGAATTTCCACCTTCAGCGTCCTTTTTAATCGCGAGACGACACTTCTGGACACACCCGTTACTGTGCTCACAGTAGGGACACTTTGATCAGGTTCGCGTCGTCCAACTGCTCGTCCACTATCGTAATCACTCCAATGGCGTCTTGCAGACATGTTGCTGTAGCAAACGGAATGTCACGCTAATCGCTTTCGCAACAAACTTCGTCAAACACCAAACTTCATGAATTGTCGAATGCATACTGGGCGCTCACGCAAAGGCTTCGCTGCAATTAACAAGTCCCGCCTTCTACATTTCCTTCTGCTATCATTGGTCGGGTTTTCTGTAGCAATTATATGTTGTTTCGTAGCAACTGGAAGTCGTTCTTTAGCAAGTATCAGTTGTTCCTTACAATTATCATGCAGTGTACCAGCAGCACACTACCCTGTAACAGGGAAAAGAAGGGAGTCAGTTGAAAATTCTGCTGCCAGGGCAAAAAAGCAAATATGGTCTTCTTTAAAAGACTGACAGAAAAATGGGGAACTAGCTGCCTCAGCCCACATTTCGCCTTCCTCATAAAAATTTTTGACATGTCAAAATATTCACGCTTTTCTCTGTTGAGAGAGAGAGTGGCAGAGATATGGTGATGGTGGAAGAGAGATCAGACAATCTCAGTGGGAGAGAAAGGGAGAGAAGATAGTGATGGTGGTAGAAAGAAAGTGGCAGTGAGAGAGAAAGAGAGATGTAAGAAGACAATGGCAGTAAAAGAACAAGAGAGATGGATGGATACAATAGTAGTGGGAGCACAAGAGAGAGAGAGGAGACAGTGGAAATGAAAAACGGGGATGATGGAGACCATACACAGGCTGTGCGGGTTTGGATCCTTCCCTCCTCGCCTTCCCCTGGACTGGTGTACTTCAACATAAAAAAAAATTGCCCTCTTTCTCCAATCCCCTATACATATGTGTTAAAGTTTCCCAGTCTGGGAGTAAAAACACCGAGCAAACCATCGCCAAGGACATGTGTGGAGAGGAGAAAATGATGATTGAAGATGCAGACAGTAGACTGTCAACGAGAATGAAGGAGACTGTGGCAATGGTAGACAAAAAGAATGGGACGAAGACAATGGCCTTGGTACAAAAAGGCCGTGAAAGTAGTGAAGAAGGAGACAATGGTAAGGAAGAGTGAGAAAAAGGGACGAAGACAGTAATAGTGAGAGAGACAGACAGGAGAATGTGCTAATGGGATAGAAAGGAGGCTGGGACAGGGACACAGTGGCAGTGAGAGGGAGATGCTGAGTATGAAGGCTTCATTACAAAGAGAGACTGTGAAAAAGGATTTGGAATGTTTTGCGTTAAAAGAGTACAGAAATGTTCGCATCCCAACATTTTTGGTGAGGGCGGCAGAATGAGGATTGAGGCATCTGGCTCCCCCCTTTCCTGCCACAGTTTTTTGAAAAATTGCATATTCACCTTTTTGTGCGATGTCAGGAGCATTTTTCAGCTGGTGTGACACATTTGTTTGTTTTTTTAATTTGTTGCTTAGCCACAGAGTATGTGGTTTATATTCGTGGAGCTATCACTGCATAAGCTGTCACCAGAATATAACTGTGATCTTCGCACACTGACAAAACTTTTTGAATTAGGATTGTCATTTGGTTTCTTGCACGCACTTGGAATCGCGTAGTAATGGTAGTGTGTTGACAATGGTCAGCCATCTTCACTAAATGTACACATTGAGATGTGTATGTTTGGATAATGTATTTAGGCTAACTACACATGCTACATTCTCATATTATTTAGAATAGTATTAACGAGTTGGAAATTGGAGTCTGTTGTTATCGTTGATTGGCCATGCTCACGTGTAACACGCATGTTTGGGAGTAATGGATTCAGCCCAATTATGAGTGTTGCATCCTTACAGGCTTAAAGTGTGAAATGATTAATGTTGTATTGTGGCATGTGCGATGTTACTAAAACTATAGTTTCACTGATTTGAATTGAATAACAATTTCAGTAATAAATTTTACAGCCTGTGATTCGCCATTATCTCTTATCAACTGAACCTGTCATAGTCAATTTCCTAATATTGCCTACAAAAGAAAGTATTTAGTCAGATACTTGGAGGTGAAGAAGAGCGATATCGCGATTTTCTTAATCCATTAGCATCGCTACTGGAATACTTGGTATGTGAGGAGCTGGCAATTGGAAGGGCACCGAACCACAAAAAGAAAAAAAACAAAACAAGAAAAGACACACTTATTGAAGAAGTTGTTATATTTAACAACCTCTAATGAATGTAATAAATCTTTGGTATTTGGAATTCGAGACGTTTTCAGTTGAGGTTTGACAACATGACACTGTGTACAGTTACTGTCACAAAATAATTTCAATAAAACACAGTAGGAATTCAGGTGTCACTAGAATACACAGAAAATATTTGAATTAATGGATGTTCCAAAACATTTCGTCAACCATCACTAAACAATTAGTTAATATATTAGTTTACACCTACAAGCACAGCAGATCAGAACAGTTAATGAACCACTATAAAACGTCCGCAGCTCGTGGTCGTGCGGTAGCGTTCTAGCTTCCCGCGCCCGGGTTCCCGGGTTCGATTCCCGGCGGGGTCAGGGATTTTCTCTCCCTCGTGATGACTGGGTGTTGTGTGATGTCCTTATGTTAGTTAGGTTTAAGTAGTTCTAAGTTCTAGGGGACTGATGACCATAGATGTTAAGTCCCATAGTGCTCAGAGCCATTTGAACCACTATAAAACAAATTAAAATATAACCTTTACATAAATTAGAGATATATTATTTGAAATCTTTAAGTAGAATACAAATAAATGAGGTTAGTTCTATAAAAGGATGTATAAATAAAATGTACACAACAGTATCTCCATGGTTTCAACTAAACAGCGGGTAGTAAAATAGAATTTACCCTGACCTGAGTACAAAATAATTTACAGAAAACCTTCAAAAATAAGACTGATAAATTAGTAAAAGGTCTCAAACTCTGTAAACAACTTTAGCAACGGCATTTAACCAAATGGGAACCAATAAACTCTTTAAATAAAACGAGGTTAACTCAAACCTAAGCACATTGAATAAAGAACACTACAGCATAGCAGGTAGCTCTGAAAAATTGTTTGTGTAGTCTACACACTAAGGTGCTCACAGATAAGTGCAACCAGTGCCTATGACTGTGGTTTAGTAGCCCACTTTGCCCTTGAATTCTGTAGACATCAAATAATAGATCAAATTCCCAGGCCATCTTCTACCACATCCAAGCAACGTGCTTTCAAGGCATGTAAACTGGCATTCAACTGATAGCATCCATGCACCACATAAAGGACATCACTTGCCTTCGGATGGCCATCCCGCAGTTACTGGTGAAGAACAGCTAAGAGTGATCTCATGTGCATCACTTTTTAGCCAGCGAGGTAGAGAGCACGCATGCCTCCTGGCCAGATCTGAAGGAGGCAGTCGCTTAGATATACAGGTAAAGAGATTAAATTGCACTTTCAATTTCATATTGAAATGCATGCAGGTCATCCCTTCCCCTCTTGAAGTCAAACCTGGGATGGAGTGGGGATAATCGGGCTGAAGGCCTTGTCCTCCGTTTTTATTGAGCACCACTGGCCTCGAAATCATTATAAGAGATACCAACCTTGACCTGACAGATAAATCCTATGAAGTTCATCGACAGCCAGATGTTTAGCTGGGAGTCCAACCGCGTTGCGCTTCTTTATAATGTGACGTGGTCCAACAACATATGACAACAGATTGGCAGACATTTTGTCTGCTCCCTTGCCCTGAGCTTAAAATTTTTTTTACGAGGAACAAGATCCCGCTTGTGTGCGAAACGAATGTTATCAACAGTCTTATTCCAGTTTCTTTTAATGGTGTCAGGATCAGTTTCCTCGAGAGGAGCTGATTGTTGGACTGAAGATGGGATATCAGACAGTTAATCAGGTACACAAGCGTTATCTTTATGACGGCGGTCTTATGCATCTCTGGCACAGCGGAACTGAAAGCAAAATTAAGCCGGTTGATGGATTTATCCCAGCTATTCTGAGATTGCCTATGATAAATAATCAGCACTAGTTTAAGGTTCTGATTTAAGGCATGCAGAAAATTATGGTTGAAGATAATAAGGGACAGTGATGATATGCAGTATGATGCTACCAAGACAGAAATGCCAAAATTTCCAGATGTGAACTATGTGACAGCCAAATTAAAAAACTATTTTAACAAGTTGTTGAACATTGTTAAACCAGTAGTCATATCCCTACTTGGTACAAGGCACAGAGCCCGCCGGAGTGGCCGAGCGGTTCTAGGCGCTACAGTCTGCAACCGCGCGACCGCTACGGTCGCAGGTTAGAACCCTTCCTCGGGCATGGATGTGTGTGATGTCCTTAGGTTTAAGTAGTTCTAAGTCCCAGGAGACTGATGACCTCAGAAGTTAAGTCCCATAGTGATCAGAGCCATTTGAACCACTTCGAACAAGGCACAGAAACTGCTTGAAAGCATCCACCACGCCAAAAATATACTTGTGACCACTCTTAGTGTGTGGAAGTGGCCATAATTAATCCACAAATAATTTGTCCAATAGCCTCTATTCCCGACTAGAACATGACAAACCATGACGATAATGTGGATTAGGTAGGGCAGACATTCCTTACATTTCCTGACCAACTTCCAAGGTCGGAATTAACAGATGCACAAGTAATCTTTAATCTTTATTATGATCCCCACACAAAGAATAATGAAAATACTTAAATATAGCTAGGATTAATTCTATGGGGAGGCAAAGCTCTATAAATCTTTAATTTGCCTTCATAGTGGGCGCAATAACATAAGAGACCATTATTAAAGTGATACCCAGCCGCTTGCATACCACTGAGAAACTGCACCTTATTTTTCTGAAGCTTGATTCTGTACCTATTGCTCCTTCAAGGGGTGGAATCTTAGTTAGTACAGCAGTACTACACTGAAGATTAGCGCCTGAGTGTATGTTTTCAGTGGACGTCTGATTCCCACTAAACGTACGACTTAGCGCATTGGCCAGCTGATTGTCAGAACCCTTCATATGTTTTACAGCTAACTGGAAATCTGAAATTCAAACTGCCCAGTGTGCTATCCTGCTACTGTTATAGGGCCCAGACAGCATGCAGCTTACTGACCGATTATGTAATTGTAATGGGAAGTGTCTATGCCCAAAATAGTACTTAAACTGGTCCAGGCGAAATAAGATGCTGATGCTTCCAACTCACACATGGAGTGTGGAACCTCTGCCGCCAAAAGAACCCTTGACGCCTAAATGACTCGCAGATGGTCTGGATCAAATTTTTGTAACAGAACAACAGCGACTCCAGAGTTGGATGCACAGTCTGGGGAGAAAAACTTACGTTGAAAGTCCGGGATGGCTGGGTGGAATATTACAGAGAGCCTGCTTCAATGCATCAAAAGCTGATCGCTGAATATCTGGCCACTGAGGCAGATCTCCCTTACGATGAAGTTGATTTAAGGGAGACGCTAGTTGGGCGAAGTTCAGAGTGAACTTCCTGAAGAAGTTAACCATTCCGATAAACTCTTCAACTTTCTTCTTATCAAAAGGCGGAGGAGGGATGCACTCGCTATCAGTTTTAACCCCAATGGCTAAAACTGGGTGGCCCACAAAATTCGTCACAGGTTAAATTAGCCTCAGTAGATTTCACTGTTAATCCCATCACTCTAAAATGGGACAACAGCTGCCTAATATGTTAAAGGTGCACACTAAGGATCTTGCTGAGAACAACCACATCATTAAAGTATTTGTACACATAACTGAACTTCAGTTTGCCCAAGTTGGAATCTAGAAGATCAGTTTACAACCTGAAGAGATCTCTGTAGAACACAAACAAGCTCCAATCAGTCCAGAAATCAGTCGGAGGTGTAAACTTTTCAGCTATAGGTATTTGTTGGTAGGTTTGATTCAGATTCAAAACGGTAGAGCACTCCAGAAAACTAAGTAAAATATGTGAAAATCATGCAAAAGCACCAATTCTGAAACTACCTTTTGGTTAAGTACTCGGCTGTCGACAATAGGTCTACAACCACCGCCATTGCTTTGTAGAACCAAAAACATTGCTAAGGTATACAGGCAAGTACAAGACCACCGAACAATTAAGCTGCCTTAACACGTGAATTTTGGGTGGTGATACTTAGTAAAGTGATTTATGCACTTGGAGTGTAATCAACGAGTTATGCTAGATACTTGATTTTATTAGGTACACATACTTTTGGTCAAAATTCCAGGAAACTCACTTAATAAGCTTGACAACTGTTGGGTTTAATCTTCCCACAAAAGTCAGACATAAAATTGAAAATCACTGCAACTGACATTATTGACGAAAGGCAGTTGACTACAACTACATTACTTACAATCCTTACCTGAATGAAATTTAAAGATTAACTTGTTTCCAGTGTAGTCTACGATACAACCGTTCTTCTCTAAGAAATCGCAGCGCAATAGGAAATCAGTAGACAAATGTTCACCGGCAAAGATTTTAAAAGGCCCTGAGAATAGCTGAGTTTTTGAATTAACACCTATCTTCCGCAAAAAATGTAATGACTGGCCATTACCAGTCTGAAACTGTGTACCTAGTGGTTTCGCAGCGTGAAATTTTACAAATCTTTCTATTCTTGAGAAACTAGTCATAATTAAGCAAAGAAATATTGCTGCCTGAATCTAAGAGTCCACAGACCAGTTCATGGTTAAGAGCAGCACAGATAAAGGATAGCAAGGACTTACTGATTCCACATAAGTGGTTAAACCTCTTGGGTGGCCATCAAACTTGGCTCCCCCAACCTCACTCACATAAACTTTATCTTTCCTTATGTTTTTCACATCCAAACGAAGAAATCCAAGCAAAATGTCGCTTTTTATCACACCTTAAAGTCGCCGCTATTTCATACACTTGAGCCACTCTTGTGGTACTGAGAAGAGATTCCAGGCAAATTATTCTTTTGCTTAGTGACACTCTTTCACTCCTGACCAGCAAAATTAATGTTCTATATCTCACACAACTTGATCCAAGTCAAGAAAACTATTAGGTTTATTAGTAGAAACCTCCCATGAATGGCCTTCTGTCCACATCATTTCACTTACCAACAACCCGATTTTCGTTAACCTCAACACATAATGGTAATTGAGTCCACGTAATATTTTCAGTATCATTCACAAAGATTTCGTGTTTATCTTGAACCCAAAAATAGGGTTGTTAATTAACTCGTTTGTCAGTCTATTTGACGAACATTAGTTAACAATCCTACCATGGAAATCACTAAATGTTCCCCTTTTCGAATAACTTGATCAATAATACTATCCAGCTGCCCATTAGTTAATGAATAAATGATTTGAAGAGCTGCAAGATCGTGGATTTGAAGGGCTTGCTGCCAAAAACAAAAATTATACAATTTGGTCATTAGCCTCTACTGACAATTTAGTAATCCATTATGTAAAAGCCATAACTGGTTTAGGTAAACGATTAAAAGGCCTCCATATATTCGTACTACCTCTATTTTGTGAAATAGACTTAGACTAGTGATCGTCATTACCCTCTCTGAGCATCTGAAATTTCTTTCCACTGCTATAGAGTAGCACAATCTTTTAGTTCCATAATCTTTTCTTGAAACATATCAATTCCTACACCCTGATTTACATTAGTATTAATTTCATGCAAATCCTGTACCCCTCAATCGAGCTTAATTTACACCTCAAATAACTGAGACTGTGATAGTTAATTGTCCTGAAGCAGATCAATATTGTATTGCACACTGGGAAGAGACTCAAGCAACGACTGCTTAACTTACACCACTGAAGATTGCAGGCTCAGCTGCACTCTGGAAACACTGCACCAAGTCATTGGCACCAGCCTCAACTGTGTGATTCTGGATTTGCAAGTAATATACTAATTGGTCTTTCTTCAGTTGCACAATCCTGAGCTAATCTCTTACAGCCGTGATTGATTATCGGCTGGGAACAAAAACACTTGAAAAGTGTGCAGTACACAAGAAAAAACTGTACAAAATAAATTTTGCCTTTTTATGCCTTTTCTGGTGGGATATCTCACTCAACCATGCAACCACGCTCTGCTACCATTGGAATACTTCAGCAAGCAAGGAGCTGGCAGTGGTAAGATACCAGGCAACATGAAACAAAGCGCTTTGTTCAGAAAAGACAAATTTATTGAAGAAATTGTTAAATCTAACAATCTCTTATGAATGTAAGAAAATGAGCAATAAATCTTTGATATTTGAAATTCGAGAAATTTTCAGTCAACGACCTGGCAGCATGACCATACATAAAGCTTCTGTCTCAAAATAATTTCAATAAATCACATTAAGTAGTCACAAACCACAAAAAAACACAGAAAGGATTTCGAGTAACACATGTTATAAAAATATTCAAGCATCACTAAACATTTATTAATACACCAGACAACATCTATAATCTCAGCAGATCTGAACAATCAGTCAGCAGCTATAAAACAAATTAAAATATAACCTTTAGGTAAATCAGAGATATATTATTTCAGTCCTTTAAGTTGAATACAAACAACTGAGGCTATCCCCTTAAAGGATGTATACAAATTTATACAACAGTCCCACATGGCTTTAACTAAAACAGCAGGTAGTAAAATAGACCTTACACTCACCCTGAGTACAAAGTAGTTTACAGGAAGCCAGCTCAAATAACCCTGATAAATTACCAACAGGGCTCAAACCCTACAAACAACTTTAGAGGTGGCAGTTAACCAAATGTGAACTGATAAATTATTTAGACATTTGTTTGCTAACTCAGTCCTAAACTCATAGTATAAAGAACCCTACGCACAGTGGGTAGCTGTGAAAAACTTTGTATAGTCTACACACTAATATGCTCAACAAACAATTGCAAGCCAACCATTGTGGCCGAGCTGTTCTAGGCGCTTCAATCTGGAACTGCACGACCGCTACGGTCTCAGATTCGAATCCTGCTTTGGGCATGGATGTGTGTGATGTCCCTACGTTAGTTAGGTTTAAGTAGTTGTAAGTTCTAGGGGACTGATGACCTCAGATGTTAAGTCCCATAGTGCTCAGAGCCATTTGAACCATTTGAAACAATTGCAACAAGTGCCTATGATAACGGCTCAGTAATCCACTTTGCGTATGAATTCTGTGCACACAGAATAGCAGACCAAGTTTCCAGGCCATCTTCCACCCAGTCCAAACAACATACTTTTTAGGCATGTAAATTTGTAAATTGGTGGTATCAACAATCACACATACCCACTCAAGATGATATTCAGTTGATAGCGACCATGTTTTGGAGGTCGAATACTTGGATTCAACATACTCTCAACTGTTTGCACACGATGAAAAAATAAAATATTCTACCTCGTTTCTTGCAAGCAAAAAGTACCCTGTTACTGGACTAGTCTTCTTCACCATCAGCATCATCACCAGCCTCTTTACATTCTGTTTCATTATTAATTTTCAGCTAGATTTCGTCAATGCTGGATGAATACTAGCAAAGTGCGGTAATCATTTCAGTTTCGTCCCACTATCTGCAAACAATATGTTGAAGATTGGTCCCAGTTCCGTATCTGAATATGACGAAATGATATCTCACCTTCCAGTCCGACAGCTGTTGTTTGAAAAGTAAAGCCAGGAAATTCTCTCCAACGTTTCGATATTTTCTGTCGTCTGGAGCTGTTTGGATAATTAACCTATTTAAAGATTTAACGGCTTTAACCGGTGTGAAGGTTATATTTTCACTTTTTAGATTTCCCTACTGCTGCCATTTCTAAACATTTTATCAACTCGTTTCACGCTTCATAACGCTCCAAAATAGCCCAAACGAATACTAGCGTCTCGAATTTAATGCGTAAGTAAACGTGTCGTTACGGGATTCAGTTTTACGTTCCAAGTCATAACTTCTTTCGTCTACTAGTTTTTGTATCGTCGAATATTTCTCCCTTCGTCACGACTTTTTAAATTTCTCCTTGCGTCGCTAACCGTCGTTAATGTGTGAAACCTCGTCTTTGATCCAAAATCACGCATCACACGTCGCGGGCGAAACGGCGCTGAGCGAATTTCGTCATAAACATCGTAAACAGACGGCCAAATCTGCTTTGTCACTCCTAAAGTTGATGACGGCAGAGCCCCCAAAATTTGCGGTTCCGATTCTCACATTGTGAGCGTGGGGTGGATCTGAGGTTTTGTTATTCTGTGCATCGGCTTAATCTGAGATGTACCCTTTACCCTGTAGCTCCTGCAAGATGTAATTTCCACCCCCACACCACCACAGAAGTCAGACAGACGCTCCTAACGTTCTAAAGAGAAATGCCTGAAAACTTTTCAGCAACAAGTATCCTCTGGAGCCGTCCACTGTAAGGAAATGACACAAAAATTCACAAAATTGCTTACGTAACTAGTGGGATACCTGGGTACTGGAGAAGTGCTAGTTAGTGTAAGAAAAACATGAAACTAACGAAAGTTATTATTTATTTTGCAAAAATTCTGAGAAATCACAATGGCACTTTAAGTTATGAATTGACCAAGTTATATCCTGGTTCTTTTCGGAATGTGAAGTTACCTCTCAAGGATAGGATTCGCTAATGAAATAGCTATACAAAGTTTAAGATTGTTGTCGACTTGGAAGAATGGCTGAGAGGCACGCCTACTCAACTTGAATAATTATCCTTTAGAATGTTGCTAGGTACGGTCGAGGCTGTCGCGTGTGAAATGCAGTGAAGTGCACTGTTGTGGAGGAAATATGGGGCTCGCAATAGTTGTGGTGCACAATACAATAAGTTGCGATGACTGCTGTCTGTGCCGCTCGCTGCCGACAAATAAGATAACTCTCGTTCTATCTGGATTGACCTTCGCCAATCAAACTCTCCCTACCCCTTGATGAAGTCGAGGATTCCTATTTGCCCCTAGTCTAACTATCGGCGTGATACACCAGTCAGATAACCAGTCCACCGCGATGCCACTCAAAAATCCGCTCGCAGGCGTTTAACTATAACTCTGTCCGTTCACACTGCACAATAAGTGTGGTGGCCAACACAGTGAACAATGCTTAATCGCAAGGACTCAATATAGAGTCGCACTTCGATTTGCTCTCGACAGAGGTGCTCTCCCAGTGAAGTACTGAGGAGAGACTTGTTCCTCGCTCCAAGAGCGACAACGGAACGGCGCCTCTCCATGCCAGACGTGAAGGGGTATATCTTTCGGTCTCTTCCATTACTTTAGGAAACTCTCAAGAAAAGCTAAAACGTGGGTACCACCCAACCCAATTTTAGGAGAATTTCAGTTAGATCATGTGGCCATTTCCGTTCTCTTCGGGATAATTCATGATGTTGGAACACAATATACGTTCCAAAATCCAGCTGTATGTGGACGTTAATGATATGAGTCTGTAATTTAGTGGATTATTCCTATTGCCTTTCTTGAATATTGGTGTGATCTGTGCAACTTTCCAGTGTCTGAGTAAGGATCTTTCGTTGAGTGGTTGTATGATTGTTAATAACAGAGCTATTGCATCAGTATACTCCGAAAGGAACCTAATTGGTATACAGTCTGGACCGGAAGACTTGATTTTATTAAGTGATTTAAGTTGCTTCACTGCTCCGAGGACTTACAAGTTACTCAAGTTGGCAGTTGTTCTTGATTCGAATTCTGGAATATTTACTTCGTCTTCTTTGGTGAAGGAATTTCGGAAGTCCGTGTTAAGTAATTCTGTTTACCAGTACTGTCGTCGATGAACTCGCATTCGGGAGGACGACGGGTCGAATCCCGATTTAGGTTTTCCGTGAGTTCCCTACATCGCTCGAGCAAATACCAGCATAGTTCCTTCTAAAGGGCACGGCCGATTTCGTTCCCCATCTTTGAAACGAACCGAGCTTGCACTCCACCATTAGAACCTCGCTGCTGACGGGACGTGAAGCCCTTATCTTCCTTCCTTGTAAATAGCCTTCGCTCCCTGCTATTTAACCCTGTTACCTTCAGAATTTTCAAGAGTCTGTTTCAGTCAACATTGCCGAAAGCTTCGTCTAAGTCTATAAATGCTATAAACATAACTTTGCCTTTCTTTAACCTGTTTTCTAAGACAGTCGTAGTATTAGTATTGCTTTGCGTTTTCCTACATTTCTCGGGACCCAAATTGATCTTCCTCGACGTCGTCTTCTACCAGTTTTCCTATTCTTGTGTAAATAATTCGTGTCAGTATGTTGCAACCATGGCTTATTAACGTGACCGTTCTGTAATATTCACATCCGTCAGCACCTGGTTTCTACGCAATTATTGCAGTCTTTTTGACGTTTGAGGGTATTTCGCATGTCTCATGTATCTTGCACGTCACGTGCATATCTGGTGCTCCCAAGGATATCAAAAGAGGGAATGTTGTCTTCTCCAGGGGCCTTGTTTCGACTTGGGTGTTCTGGTGCTTTGTTAAATTATTCTCACAGTATCATACCTCCCATGCCATCCTGATTTTCTTTATCTATCCTTTTATAATACTGCCTTCAATTTTTTTCCTCTTGTACAGCCCGTCAGTACAGGGTGTTTCTGTAAGAGCTTTCAAAAATTTAACAGGACATAGAGGATGCTCCAGTGAACGATTTGAGGTAGGGAACCTGGAGTTGGAGAAGCCAGCTTAAGGAGATAATATGAATAAAACCACATTACTGTGTACTTTTATATTTACGTTACTTAACAGCAAATACCATCATTGACACAATGAACTTACTATTTGTACCGTATCTTACATGTGCTGAAACTGACGGACATCATCCTTAATGCAAGCATGGCATCGGAGAAAAAGCTCCTAACGCACCCTGACAAATATCCCTGATGTGTTTCGAACCAAATCATAGGCAGCTACGACTCTGTCAACTAATTCCATCTCCGTATCCGCTGGCGTCTCATACACAAGTGACTTTAGATATCCCCATAGGATATAATCAAGGAGATTCAGGTCGGATGACATCGCAGACCATGGAATAGGAACTCCCACTTCAATCCAACGACCAGGAAATACTGTATCGTTACTGCTCCAGCGTATTGCACTGTACGTCTCCGAATAGCACTGAATAATGAATGGGTCTGTCGTTGATTCACAGCACGTTCTGTCAAGGGACAATGTAAATACGATACAACAGAGCTACGTCATAGACAATTAAAGTAAAGAAACCTGCATCTTGACTTCCTGGTAATTCTTGCAGGAATTAAAGAATGTAAGTGTAAATAAACAACACAGTACATGTAAACTTGTTAGTAGTAAATAAAATGGAGAACAGTAGTGCTAGACAAAGCGGTAGACAAGTTTACTTCCATATCTCCTTAAACTGGCTTCTCCTAGCTCATGTTCCCTATTTCAAATTTTTCAGTGGAGCATTATCTATGTCTTGTCACATTTTTGCGCGCTGTTATTGAAACACTCTGTAATTCCTTCCACTTTCTGCTTTCCCTTCTGTGCTTAGCGCTGGTTTGCCTGCTATTCATACAACTGCTTCTTTTCTCTCTAAAGGTCTCTTTAATCTTCCTACACGCGGCATCTACCTCTACCCTAGCTGTATGCGCTTTTATGTACAGCCTTCCATTTGTCCTCTAACAATTTCTGCTTACATATTTTGAACTTCTTGTCAATGTCTATTTTTTTAGATGCCTGTATTCGCTTTACTCATTTGTAGAAACGAACTGACATTTTTAAAATAAGACATTTTATATACAGGGTGATCAAAAAGTCAGTATAAATTTGAAAACTGAATAAATCACGGAATAACGTAGATAGAGAGGTAGAAATTGACACACATGTTTGGAATGACATGAGGTTTTATTAGAACCAAAAAAATACAAAAGTTCAAAAAATGTCCGCTTCATCTGATCAGAAAAGCAATAATTAGCATAACAAAATAAGACAAAGCGAAGATGATGTTCTTTACAGGAAATGCTCAATATGTCCACCATCATTCCTCAGCAATAGCTGTAGTCGAGGAATAATGTTGTGAACAGCACTGTAAAGCATGTCCTGAGTTATGGTGAGGTATTGGCGTCGGATGTTGTCTTTTAGCATCGCTAGAGATGTTGGTCGATCATGATAGACTTGCGACTTCAGGTAACCCCAAAGCCAATAATCGCACGGACTGAGGTCTGGGGACCTGGGAGGCCAAACATGACGAAAGTGGCGGCTGAGCACACGATCATCACCAAACGACGCGCGCAAGAGATCTTTCACGCGTCTAGCAATATAGAGTGGTTATAATAAAACCCCATGTCATTCCAAGATGTGTGTCAATTTTTACCTCTCTATCTACATTATTCCGTGGTTTATTAAGTTTTCAAATTTATACTGACTCTTTGATCACCCGGTATTTTACAGTCTTTTTTTTTTTTTTTTTTTTTTTTTTTTTTTTTTTAAATCCTAGGCATCTGAGGCGCGTTAGAAGTGATGGACGGGGGAGGAGAGTGGGGGGGGGGGGGGATGAAGGTTGGGGAGGAAGGCGACGACAGCTTATACAGGGTGTAAGCAGTGGTATAAGCAGTGCTCAATATCCCGGGATATGACAGATACCTTAAGTGCTATGAGCACTTATTTATTCTCGTTACTGAGAAGCAAATCTCTTCTACTGCAAGCTTGTTGCCTTCCATGTTTTAGAAAGAGACAGTATGTACCAAAACACGAAAAAATTGCTTAGTAAACATGAACTCTAAACTGCGTACCTTAAGAGCTATGAGCACGTGTTCAGTAGAAGAGATGTGTTGCGCAGTCTCGAAGATGTACAATTGCTCATAGTTATTAAGGTATGCATTGTTTACTGGGCGTTTTTTTCTAGTTTTGGTTTATACTAACACCTCCCAAAATACGGAAAGCAAAGAGCTTACAGTAAAAGGGATTTGTTTCAGAATATCGAAGATGATGAAGTGCACATAGCTGTTAAGATATGGATTTTAGACCCTATGATTACCAGAATATTTTGCGGTCCTGTGATATTCCTGAATATTGACCATTCCTTTTGTGACACCCTGTATTTGACGTGAAGGGTGAGGGCGGGTAACGACAGCAAAAAGTTGTGACCCCTCTCGACGGAATCGAACGCTGGTCTGAGCACTATTGGACTGAGGTCATCAGTCCCCTAGAACTTAGAACTACTTAAACCTAACTAACATAAGGTCATCACACAGATCTATGCACAAAGCAGGATTAGAACCTGCGACCGTAGCAGTAGCACGGTTCCGGACTGAAGCGCCTAGAACCGCTCGACCACCGCGGCTGGTCAAACCGAATTCTGGATCGGCGCCTGACTGACGCAGGGAACTTGCTGGTGTGTTGGCGGTCAGGGACGATCCCTCGGGAGCGAAGCAGGGAGCGGGTGCAACGCAGTGCGCCCTGTTGGGAGCGGACGCCTGCAGAGGCCTGACTCCGGCCTTTGGAAACTCGTAATGGCGGCACGACATGAGTAACGTGGCTGCGTGAATCACCTGTCCGACTTGTAACGTCCACGTCCCTCCACCTGCAGCTGTTGCGACACACCGACAGGCGTCCCACCCGTGGCAGTGGCTCGTGAGGTAATTTTGCCGCAGTGACAGTTTCTGTATTGGACGAGGTTTCTCACTGACCACCGCAGGGAACTGTGCGCGTCTCCTCCCTTCAAACCACTACAGACATCACGTTTTGGGCTTTAAGAATGAGTGACTTCTTTTCTACTCGCTTCTGCAGCCGAGGCGATGAGCGCACAGCCAGGAGGTGGCGGTCTGCATAGGTGACGAACTGGATGGTGGATGAAGAACGAAATCCGCGCTGCAGTGATTGCTATGCAACATGCCGGCCAAAGCAACCCTCTTGTGCTGCAGAGAAGCTTGGACTCTCCGTAGAGACGACGAACGGAGATTAATGAGCGCCGAGATGTGGTTCATGAAAAGATCAGCTGGCTGCACACTATCGGACAGGAAAATATCTGATGACACCCTTAAGGATTTCAAAGGAAAACCAATTCTCAATATAGTGTAGAACTAAATAACATCTTACGGATGAAGATAGGCCTGACCCGCCCATAAAATCTTCAAATACCAACTCAGATGTAGGGAGACCAGCAAGAAGGTGGACTGAGACCGTAACAGGTCACTAGGCCTACTAGGCCTAATACTACATCTACATCTACATTTATACTCCGCAAGCCACCCAACGGTGTGTGGCGGAGGGCACTTTACGTGCCACTGTCATTACCTCCCTTTCCTGTTCCAGTCGCGTATGGTTCGCGGGAAGAACGACTGCCGGAAAGCCTTCGTGCGCGCTCGAATTTCTCTAATTTTACAATCGTGATCTCCTCGGGAGGTATAAGTAGGAGGAAAGCAATATATTCGATACCTCATCCAGAAAAGCACCCTCTCGAAACCTGGACAGCAAGCTACACCGCGATGCAGAGCGCCTCTCTTGCAGAATCTGCCACTTGAGTTTGCTAGACATCTCCGTAACGCTGTCACGCTTTCCAAATAACCCTGTGACGAAACACGCCGCTCTTCTTTGGATCTTCTCTATCTCCTCTTGTCAACCCGACCTGGTACGGATCCCACACCGATGAGCAGTACTCAAGTATAGGTCGAACGAGTATTTTGTAAGCCACCTCCTTTGTTGATGGACTACATTTTCTAAGGACTCTCCCAATGAATCTCAACCTGATACCCGCCTTACCAACAATTAATTTTATATGATCATTCCACTTCAAATCGGTCCGCACGCATACTCCCAGATATTTTACAGAAGTAACTGCTACCAGTGTTTGTTCCGCTATCATATAATCATACAATAAAGGATCCTTCTTTCTATGTATTCGCAATACATTACCTTTGTCTATGCTAAGGGCCAGTTGCCACTCCCTGCACCAAGTGCCTAGCCGCTGCAGACCTTCCTGCATTTCGTTGCAATTTTCTAATGCTCCGACTTCTCTGTATAGGAAGAAGAAGAAGAAGGATTCGCGATGTGCTCTCAGTAACTATTGAGTCCTTGCAAAAACGAGGCGTTCCTGCGCATATCAAAAGCGGCCGGCGGTCGTCGCCTTAGAATGCTGTCACTACGATTTGAGTTTCCGTGCGAGTCTCTAGGTGGCAGTTATTCGTTTCAGGTATGTTAACAGTCCTGTATATGATATTTCCAATCGATAGGTGGTGCAGACGTCTGTAAAACTGTATCTTGTTTCTGCTAATCTCATGATTGCAGTTAGAATTGAAGCAAACGTTACTGGCCTCAAGATGGCTCCGAACCAAGCTACCGCTAATCACAATCGTGTTACATGTTGCTTCTTCTAAAGATTGGAGACGAGTGAAGCTGGAGCACAGGGGTCTAACACTTAAAGAAAATAGGCTTTCACTGTGTTTCATTGTTAGCGTTTTCAGGGGGCACCATAAACATTGCGTAAGTCAATGGCCAGATAGGAACTGATCGCTTCTTCTTAAAGTGTCTGACACTCCTTGCACCAAAACACCTTCCACTGACGTAGCCGTTTGCAAGAAACGGAAAATGCGGACCCCTTTGAATTAAATAGGCGTTGTAACGTCCAGAAGACATTGATAAAATACTATGTATAACTCTGAAACAGTTAACATATTAGACATAAACTACTGAAAGAAATGCAGCACCCTCTAGGACAAGGCTAGGTTATGAACAGATGAGGTGACAGGCAGCCTTCATTGCAGGAATATATGATAACAAATTCAGACCAAATGGAACACACACTTCACAATAAAGAGTGCTCAAACAGTAGCATCTATAAAAAGTATTCCCCCCCCCCCCCCCTCCTCCCATTCTCTGGACGTAGTGTATTCTAAATCAGATGAGTGATCAATTCCAAACAAATTTTATTGTCCTTTTATTGACAGCCAATTCGTGGTGCACTCAGCCTCGCGATGCCAATTGAGGAGCTACTCGACCGAATAGTAGCGGCTCCGGTCAAGGCAAACCATCATAACGACCGGGAGCGCGGTGTGCTGGCCACAAGGCCCCTCCTATCCGCATCCTCAACTGAGGATGACACGGCGGACGGATGGTCCCGATGGGCCACTTGTGGCCTGAAGCAAACGTTACTGCCTCAAGATGGCTCCGAACCAAGCTGTATATATATCGACAGCCAGGATATACTTTTGTTTTTTCGTTGCTTATCAGAGTAGTTTTCGTCATTGACAACAAGCAATGTCCACCTATGAATGTTGTTGTTGTTGTGGTCTTCAGTCCTGAGACTGGTTTGATGCAGCTCTCCATGCTACTCTATCCTGTGCAAGCTTCTTCATCTCCCAGTACCTACTGCAATCTACATCCTTCTGAATCTGCTTAGTGTATTCACCTCTTGTTCTCCCTCTACGATTTTTACCCTCCACGCTGCCCTCCAATACTAAATTGGTGATCCCTTGATGCCTCAGAACATGTCCTACCAACCGATCCCGTCTTCTGGTCAAGTTGTGCCACAAACTTCTCTTCTCCCCAATCCTGTTCAATACTTCCTCATTAGTTATGTGATCTACCCATCTAATCTTCAGCATTCTTCTGTAGCACCACATTTCGAAAGCTTCTATTCTCTTCTTGTCCAAACTATTTATCGTCCATGTTTCACTTCCATACATGGCTACACTCCATACAAATACTTTCAGAAATGATTCCCTGACACTTAAATCTATACTCGATGTTAACAAATTTCTCTTCTTCAGAGAAGCTTTCCTTGCCATTGCCAGTCAACATTTTATATCCTCTCTACTTCGACCATAATCAGTTATTTTGCTCCCCAAATAGCAAAACTCCTTTACTACTTTAAGTGTCTGATTTCCTAATCTAATTCCCTCAGCATCACCCGACTTAATTCGACTACATTCCATTATCCTCGTTTTGCTTTTGTTGATGTTCATCTTATATCCTCCTTTCAAGACACTGTCCATTCCATTCAACTGCTCTTCCAAGTCCTTTGCTGTCTCTGACAGAATTACAATGTCATCGGCGAACCTCAAAGTTTTTATTTCTTCTCCATGGATTTTAATACCCACTCCGAATTTTTCTTTTGTTTCCTTTACTGCTTGCTCAATATACAGATTGAACAACATCGGGGAGAGGCTACAACCCTGTCTTACTCCCTTCCCAACCACTGCTTCCCTTTCATGTCCCTCAACTCTTATAACTGCCATCTGGTTTCTGTACAAATTGTAAATAGCCTTTCGCTCCCTATATTTTACCCCTGCCACCTTTAGAATTTGAAAGAGAGTATTCCAGTCAACATTGTCAAAAGCTTTCTCTAAGTCTACAAATGCTAGAAACGTAGGTTTGCCTTTCCTTAATCTTTCTTCTAAGATAAGTCGTAAGGTCAGTATTGCCTCACGTGCTCCAGTGTTTCTACGGAATCCAAACTGATCTTCCCCAAGGTTGGCTTCTACTAGTTTTTCCATTCATCTGTAAAGAATTCGTGTTAGTATTTTGCAGCTGTAGCTTATTAAACTGATAGTTCGGTAATTTTCACATCTGTCAACACCTGCTTTCTTTAGGATTGGAATTATTATATTCTTCTTGAAGTCTGAGGGTATTTCGCCTGTTTCATACATCTTGCTCACCAGATGGTAGAGTTTTGTCAGGACTGGCTCTCCCAAGGCCGTCAGTAGTTCCAATGGAATGTTGTTTACTCCGGGGGCCTTGTTTCGACTCAGGTCTTTCAGTGCTCTGTCAAACTCCTCACGCAGTATCATATCTCCCATTTCATCTTCATCTACATCCTCTTCCATTTCCATAATATTGTCCTCAAGTACATCGCCCTTGTATAGACCCTCTATATACTCCTTCCACCTTTCTGCTTTCCCTTCTTTGCTTAGAACTGGGTTTCCATCTGAGCTCTTGATATTAATACAAGTCGTTCTCTTATCTCCAAAGGTCTCTTTAATTTTCCTGTAGGCAGTATCTATCTTACCCCTAATGAGATAAGCCTCTACATCCTTACATTTGTCCTCTAGCCATCCCTGCTTAGCCATTTTGCACTTCCTGTCGATCTCATTTTTGAGACGTTTGTATTCCTTTTTGCCTGCTTCATTTACTGCATTTTTATATTTTCTCCTTTCATCAATTAAATTCAATATTTCTCCTGTTATCCAAGGATTTCTACCAGCCCTCGTCTTTTTACCTACTTGATCCTCTGGTGCCTTCACTACTTCATCCCTCAAAGCTACCCATTCTTCTTCTACCGTATTTCTTTCCCCCATTCCTGTCAATTGCTCCCTTATGCTCTCCCTGAAACTCTGTACAACCTCTGGCTCTTTCAGTTTATCCAGGTCCCATCTCCTTAAATTCCCACCTTTCTGCAGTTTCTTCAGTTTTAATCTACAGGTCATAACCAATAGATTGTGGTCAGAGTCCACATCTGCCCCTGGAAATGTCTTACAATTTAAAACCTGGTTCCTAAATCTCTGTCTTACCATTATATAATCTATCTGATACCTTTTAGTATCTCCAGGGTTCTTCCATGTATACAACCTTCTTTCATGATTCTTAAACCAAGTGTTAGCTATGATTATGTTGTGCTCTGTGCAAAATTCTACCAGGCGGCTTCCTCTTTCATTTCTTAGCCCCAATCCATATTCACCGACTATGTTTCCTTCTCTCCCTTTTCCTACACTCGAATTCCAGTCACCCATGGCTATTAAATTTTCGTCTCCCTTCACTATCTGAATGATTTCTTTTATTTCATCATACATTTCTTCAATTTCTTCGTCATCTGCAGAGCTAGTTAGCATATAAACTTGTACTACTGTTGTAGGCATGGGCTTCGTATCTATCTTGGCCACAATAATGCGTTCACTATGCTGTTTGTAGTAGCTTACCCGCATTCCTATTTTCCTATTCATTATTAAACCTACTCCTGCATTACCCCTATTTGATTTTGTGTTTATAACCCTGTAGTCACCTGACCAGAAGTCTTGTTCCTCCTGCCACCGAACTTCACTAATTCCCACTATATCTAACTTCATCCTATCCATTTCCCTTTTTTAATTTTCTAACCTACCTACCCTATGAATGTAAAGGATGTATATTCCGTGAGGAAAGAGCTGAGGACTGCCACGGTTATTTTTCTGAAGCATATTTCCTTCTTCTGTATTTGCGGTATTCAGACGTGTTGAAAGCAGTTGGAGAAAATATTGAAATGTAGTGGTCTTGATTAATTAGTGGATATTTATTTTAACTGATTTCACCACATGGTTGTATTCAAATTTCCGGAGACGCAGTCTGGTATCACAGAGAAAAGAAATGCAAGCAAAAGGAGACTACTATTTACCGACGACTACAGGCATTCAAAAGAAGTTTTGGTGGTGAAAAATGTGCACAGGCCTGCTCCGACTTGGAAATGTACGTATATATTTCACAAAAGGAAACACAATATCTACTAAGAACACCTAGGGAACTTTCCAAGAGCTGTAAATTGGAGTGTTCTTCGGAAGTGGGAACCATCGCAAAAATTAACTTCCCTCTTCCCACGACATTATTCCCGAATAAAACACTGCATGGCGGCAACGCAGGCGTGTATTCTTGCATGGAATCAATCATAAAGGTGCCAAATGGCATCCTGCGGTAGACCATCCTGAGCATCTTGCGCTTTTAGTTGCTGTTCGGCAACAGTTTGTGCTGGCCCTGGAGAACGAAGAAGTTCCTGCTTCGTCATGTCCCATACGTGTTCAATTGGCGAGAGACCTGGTGATTCTGCTCTCCAGGGCATTTGCTGTGCACCACGAAGAGCACGTAGCGTCGCAGCAGCCGTAAGTGGACGCGTATTGACCGGCTGGAAAAGCACATCACCTTCCTGTCAAAGAACTGGCAGTAGCACGTAGATAACTGCCTGTGCAATGTACCGGACATTGGTTACTTTACCCCGCAGAAACACCAAATGTGACTGCGACTTGTAACTGGTGGCGTCACGGACCATGAAGCGTGGGACCGGACCTAGGTGTCGTGAGCGAATGTACTCTGGAATAGGCACCTCACCAGGTCTACGCCCATTACTCGCATACAGACGGAACCTAATCTCGTCACTCAAGATAACCGAGTCCCATTCCATACTATTTCACGGCACCAGAACAGCATTGCTTGGTGGTGTCCTGGGGTCAGTGGTTGCCTGGCCAGAGGCACGGGTGATCTTAATCCTGCTGCAAGCAGACGGTGCCCAAAAGTCCCTGATGACTCATAATGTGCAACATATGCCGGATTTCGTCACTGGATGACGGACGCCGTTGCTCCCGCAATATGTCGACCTTGCATCTGAACTACGTGGATTTCAAGAACATGATCTGCAGGTGCGGAAAGGTTCCATAGATCACAGTTGAAAGGATCGACACACCACCGATACATTTTGCCCAACATGTGCACCACTCCGTCGATACGTCCGTACAGCTTCCGGCATGCCCATAATGTGACCGCGCTCAAATGTCTAAGACTGCTCAGCAGGAGTACGTACTCGTCGGTGGGACGTTTGTAGCATAGAATGAATGTTGTAAACACTGTTCACCTCTAAACTCAGCACAGTAACTGCCTGCAGGATCAAAACAGACGCTGCACAACCAGTCCTCCTCAGCGCCATCTGACGGCCGATGCCAGTGGCAAATGAATCACTACTTCTATAACACTACAGTGTGCACATATTACACCCTGCCACCACTGAACACGGTCCTTGAGAGTGTGTAAACAGTGAAATGAAGGACAGTTGATTGGATAATGTTACACTACTGGCCATTAAAATTGCTACGCCAAGAAGAAATGCAAATGATAAACGGGTATTCATTGGACAAATTTATTATACTAGAACTGACATGTGATTACATTTTCGCGCGATTTGGGTACATAGATCCTGAGAAACCAGTACCCAGAACAACCACCTCTGGCCGTAATAACGGCCTTGATACGCTCGGGCATTGAGTCAAACAGAGCTTGTATGGCGTGTACATGTACACCTGCCCATGCAGCTTCAACACGATACCACAGTTCATCAAGAGTAGTGACTGGCGTATTGTGATGAGACAGTTGCTCGGCCACCATTGACCAGACGTTTTCATTGGTTGAGAGATCTGGAGAATGTGCTGGCCAGGGCAGCAGTCGAACATTTTCTGTATCCAGAAAGGCTCGTACAGGACCTGCTACGCGCGGTCGTGCATTATCCTGCTCAAATGTAGGGTTTCGCAGGGATCGAATGAAGGGTAGAGTCACGGGTCGTAACACATCTGAAATGTAACGTCCACTGTTCAAAGTGCCGTCAATACGAACAAGAGGTGACCGAGACGTGTAACCAATGGCACCCCATACCATCACGCCGGTTGATACGCCAGTATGGCGACAACGAATACACCCTTCCAATGTGCGTTCACCGCGATGTCGCCAAACACGGATGCGACCATCATGATGCTGTAAACAGAACCTGTATTCATCCGAAAAAATGACGTTTTGCCATTCGTGCACCCAGGTTCGTCGTTGAGTACACCATCGCAGGTGCTCCTGTCTGTGATGCAGCGTCAAGGGTAACCGCAGCGATGGTCTCCGAGCTGATAGTCCATGCTGCTGCAAACGTCGTCGAACTGTTCCTGCAGATGGTTGTTGTCTGACAGCTGCAGATCCCTGTTGACTCAGGGATCGAGACGTGGCTGCACGATCAGTTACAGCCATGCGGATAAGATGCCTGTCATCTCGACTGCTAGTGATACGAGGCCGTTGGGATCCAGCACGGCGTTCCGTATTACCCTCCTGAACCCACCGATTCCACATTCTGCTAACAGTCATTGAATCTCGACCGACGCGAGCAGCAATGTCGTGATACGATAAACCGCAATCGCGATAGGCTACAATCCGACCTTTATCAAAGTCGGAAACGTGATGGTACGCATTTCTCCTCCCTACACGTGGCATCACAACAACGTTTCACCAGGCAACGCCGGTCAACTGCTGTTTGTGTATGAGAAATAGGTTAGAAACTTTCCTCATGTCAGCACGTTGTAGGTCCCAACCTTGTATGAATGCTCTGAAAAGCTAAACATTTGATATCAGAACATCTTCTTCCTGTCCGTTAAATTTCGCGTCTGTGTCACGTCATCTTCGTGGTGTAGCAATTTTAATGGCCAGTAGTGTATAATTAACAGGAACTTATCAATTTGTGCAACATCGCTTCCCTGGATCATTAAAAGGACGAGATGAAAATTTCCGTGTCTCTAGGTGAACTTATTTTTCAAAGTAGTCCCCTCTTAGGTCGACACACTGTATCAGAATTTTGTGGGGTGAGTAGATTCTGCAGGTGATGTATGACAAGGAAAGGCCGGCCAAAGGTCCAGCTGCAGCTGTCAGAACGCCTTTGTTTGTAGTGTCTATCTGTAAAATATTCTGCAGATTGTAGGAGTTATTTCCCGAGTCACAGCTGGGCTAGCGCGTGTGGACGACAACGGCTGTGTTACGCTGGCCGAGGCAAGGAGCGCTGCGCCTACACAGGGTAGGCGGTTCGCTGAGTTCGCGGGTACGTAAGTTGCTTCAGGGACGACGCTCTGGGTAAACTGGTCATAGCGCGTGTACAGCACAGTTCGTACGACTGTGAAACGGCTCGGCAGTGTACAAAGCTGTTTCGTGGAAAGAGCTTGGTTGCTCTGTTTGGCCTGACCATAGATGGTGTTTCCTCCCTGCCTGACACCGGCGGGAAAGTTTCTTTGTTAAGGACACGACCCAGATTCTTTCCCCATACATTCATGTCTACAAGACTAATCTGCGATTCACAGAGGTTTCATCGAACCCTCTTCAGACTTTATCTCTACCGTTCCACTCTCGAACAACGCAAGGGAAAACGAACACTTACATCTTTTCCTGCGAGCTCTCATCCCTCTTATTTAATACGATGGTAAATTATCCCTGTATAGTTTGACATCAATGAAATGTTCTCGCATTCAGAGGAGAAAGTTAGTGGCTGAAATTTCGTGAACCGATCTTGCCTTTGTTTCAATTATTGCCACCAAAACTCGTGTATAATATACGTAACACTCTGTCCCCTACTTCGCAATAATACAAAACGAGCTGCCCTTCTTTGAACGCATTCGATGTCCTCCATCAGACGGATCGCATACCGCGCAGAAAATGTCCAGAAGAGGATAGACAAGTGTAATGTAGGCAGTCTCTTTGGTGGACTTGTTGCATTTTCCTAGTGTTCTACCAATAAAACGCATTTTTGTTTCACGTTCCCCACAACGTTGTCTATGGGATCGTTGTTCTTAATTGTAATCCCTAGTTATTTAGTTGAACTTACAGCCTCTGGATTTTGTGGTTTATCGTCTAATCCATTTATTTCCCCAACAGTGTACTGACATATTTTATGTACCAACGGCGATCAGTTCCAGCTCACATTATCGGTATAAATGTCTCAGCTGCCGCCGATGCTGTTTCTTTCAACTTACACTCCTTATGGTTTACGTTTACATAGTTTGAACGGAGTGGAGACTGTCTTTTTGGAAAGTTGTCGAGCGTATTTCTATCTTTATTTTAAGTAGATATTCTTTGCGTTTGTTTTTGGTGGATTTGGACGTTTGTCGTCCTCAGTCTCGCTACAACGAACTTGCTATCACTGATCCTTGCATCCGTCATGATGCTCCCTATTTCCTCAGGATTATTTGTGGCTAAGGGGTCAACTATATTTTCTCGTTTCGAATGAGATCCTGAAGTAATTGTTCAAAATAATAGTTGTGCCTGACACCGATGGAAAATTGCTTTGTAAAGGAAACGATCAATTTCTTTACCCGTATGTCTACAGTGGAGACTCGATTATCCAGACCTCAATTATACGGATTCGCGATTATCCGGATTGTTAACCGCGAGAAGATATCACTGCTCTGTGAAGTCTGTGCACTATCCGACCGCCGGGCGAACGAACAGCAAGCAGTAAATGCAAGATGAAACAGGAAGAAACGTAGCTGCAGAAAATGACGCAGGACTATCTCGTGTGGAAGTGTTTCAAGCCCTGGAAATAGCTTTCAAATTGTTCGAAAAAAAAAGTTCAGACGAATTCATGATATTGCAGCAACAATTGGAAAAATGTTTACGTCAAACGACAGTTACCAAATATTTTACACAAAATTAAACTATAGTGACTATCCTAACTGATCTTTATTACGCATTTCATATTTAAGGTTACAATATTTCAGTAATTTTAAGAAAATGAAAAAGTGTATCTAATCTTTTAATGAACACTGATTTTTGTTTATTTTAATAAGTTTAATTTGTTTTTCTTGTTTTAAATAAACATCTAACACTGTATATTATTCGTAGAAATATAAACACTTAACTTTGCCTAAAAGGCAAAAATCGCTTTTCTTCATGAATTCAACTATTCGAATTTTACTTTATCCGAACGACTTATGACAACAATTAGTCTGGCTAATTGTCTCCACTGTCCATCTACAAGAATCCTCCTCAATTCACACTGAAGTGCCTGGCAGAGAATATATCGAATCACCTTCAGACAATTTCTTTACCGTTCCACTCTCGAACAGCGCGCGGCAAAAAGGAACGCTTAAATCTCCCCCTGCGAGCTCTTATTTTCTTTATTTTATTGCGATGATCATTTCTCCCTTTGTAGGTGGGCGCAAACAAAATATCTGCCGATATGGAGGAGAAATGTTGGTAACTGAAATTTCGTGAAAAGATTTCGCCTGAACAAAAAACTTCTTTGTTTTAATGATTGCCTGCCCAATTCTCGTATCATATCCGTAACATTATCTATCCTGTTTCACGATAATACAAAAGAGCTACCCTTTCTTGAACTTTTTTGATGTCCTCTATCACTCTTATCTGATACGGATCCCATACTGTGCAGAAGAGTTCAGACAAGTCTAGTGTAGCCAGCCTCTTTAGTAGAGCTGTTGCATCTTCCAAATGTCCTAGTTATAAGAAACAGTCTTTGGTTCACCTTACCTACAACATTATCTATGTGATCACTCTAAGTTGTTCGTAATGGAATCTCTAGGTACTTAGTTGAATTTACAGCCTTTAGATTTGCATGGTTTGTCGTGTAACGAAAATTTAACGGATTTCTTTTAGTACTCATTTCGCTGACGCCACACTTTTCATTACTCAGAGCCAACTGCCACTTTTCGCACCTTACACGTATCTTGTCTAAATCATTTTGTAATTGGATTTGATCTTCTGATGACTTTACGAGACTGTAAATGACAACATCATCCATAAAAAATCTCAGAGGGCTGCTCAGATAGGCTCCTAAATCTTACATATAGATTAGGTACAGCTCTATACCACTTCCTTGAGGGACGCCAGACATTTTTCTATTTCAGTCGATGACTTTCTGCCGATTACTACGAAAGGTGATCTTTCTGACAGGAAATCATGAACCAGTCACATATCTGAGACGAGACTCCACAGGTACTCAATCTGATTAGAAGTAGCTCGCGAGGAACGATGTCAAAAGCCTTGTGGAAATCTTGAAGTATAGGATCAGTCTGAGACTCTATGTCTTTCGTGTGAATAAAGAGCTAGTGTTCCACGAGAACCATGTTCTATGAATCGATGCCGGTTATGTGTCAATCGATCGTTTTCTTCGACGTAATGCATGATTTTCGAACACAATATTTGTTCCAAAATCCTATTGCAGATCGACATTAGCGATATGGGTCAGAAAGTCAGTGGATTATTCCTATTTTGTTTCTGGAGTATTGGTGTGACCTGTGCATCTTTCCTTTCTTTTGGTACGGATCATTCGCCGAGCCAGCGGTTGTATATGATTGCTAGGTATGGAGTAATTATATATCAGCATATTCTGAGATGACCCTAATTGGTATACAGTCTGAACCAGAAGACTGGGCTGTATTGGGTTAAGCTCCTTCGCTACACCAAGAATACCTACTTCTAAGTTACTCATGTTGGCAGCTGCTCTTGATTCGAAATCTGGACTTTTTACCCTGTCTTCTCTGGAGAAGGAATTTCGGGAAACTGTGTTTAGCGATTCTGGTTTAGTGGCGCTGCCATCGGTAACATGACCATTGTTATCAGCACAGATTCAATGATTGTGTGTTGCTACTGGAGTGCTTTACATACGAGCACAATCTCTTTGGATTTTCTGCGAGATTCCGAGACGGTGTTCCGTTAGGGGCACTATCAAAAGCATCTCGCACTGAAGGCTTCGCTAAATTTCGAGCTTCAGTAAAACATCGTCAGTCGTGGAGATTTTGCGTTCTTTTAAATTTGGCATAGGTTTTCCGTATATTCCACACGGTATGCTAACCTATCTTGTATACCATCGAGGATCTATGCCATCTCTTATTAATTTATTTGGAATAAATCTCTCAATTGCCATTGATAGTATTGCTTTGAGCCGAAGGCGCTTCCGGTTTATGCTTACATATTTAATTTGGATGAGTGGAGACCGTTCCTTAGAAAGGCATCAAGCGAATTTTAACCTGCTTTCTTATATAGATATATTTTGCGACTATTTTGGGGGGATTTGGGTGTTATGGTTTTCATACTCGATACAACGGTTTTGTGGTAACTAATCCCTGTACCTGTCAGTAGTAGGGTAACTGGGGTGTCACCCACATTGCGGGTTACATACATTGAGGGGCTAGCATACATTCAGGGACAAACCTATTGCTAAACTAATTGATTTATGACCCCCTGAGGGTTGATTTATGACCCCCTGGAGATGATCTGTCCCTCTGTCCCCACTCGTCCCTCTCTCCCTCATTGATACAAGCAGAGTTTTGACAACAAATTAATTGACAAATTTTATAAATTGGCCAATTAATTACCTCTCCTCTTCCTGGAAAATACCCGAGCCCTCTTCTCCCCTAGCCCAACCTGAAAAAAATTGGCAGGAAAATCGCTCAGTCTGTGCAGAGCTGTTGGTATGGAAGGTGCAGGTATTACCCTGTTGAGCAACTACATGAACTAATTACATAATTACACTGCTGCATATTGGATGTGTTGTCTTGTTGGAAAATTTTCGCATGTGTGCTAACCTTGACATGCAGGGACCAACTGAGCTAGGGCACAATGCGGCCCCAAACAAAGCATCAAGTGGCTGTTGATCGGATAATTCCAGACCCTCTTCCTGTCTCTGTCTCGATCTCTGTCAAGAGGCTAGCTACTTCCTGTTTGTGTGAGTGAACCAAGGTTCCAAACATGCAAACGGAGGCTTTCATCTCTCCTCAGAATACCGTGAGCCTATTGACTAATGCTGGGGACAAAGGGAGAGCTGACGCAATTTTGATATCAAAAATAGAGGGAAATAATCAATTTGCACTACCCTATCAAATTAATTGATAACAATTAACAGGAGTTAAATAGATTGTTTAAAATACTCACCTCCAGCTTATGATGATCCATTTTCATAATAAAATATATTTTCAACGTTTGAATGTCACATGCAAACATTATGCAAATCAATTAATGAAATTTCCTCCACAAATATGTAGCGGCACCACCGTTTAGGGTAGGGAAAGTTAGTTTTGTGCGATATTCTGAGCACAAGTTACAGCCAGGTGCAGGCCGGATTGCAGTGGGTTATGCATACCAACAGTTGCGAGGGCAAATAGAGGCCACAGGGCAGTAGAATTACCAGAGAAGGCACACACACACAGCAGTTTGCATGGCGCAAGTCACAGGCAGAATGGGCCATTGGCCAACTTAGCGTGTTATGTGTGCGTGATGCGAAGCAGCGCACTTGACAAACAGAGGCGCACAGCTGAGTGTAAATAGGTGCTGTTTTCTAACGAGATTCATTCAAGTGTGGCAGCTCTTCTGGACGGCAGGGCGTGTCACTCCACCGGCTACACACAGCAACAGATGGGGAGCCAGCGTCCCAGTCCACAGTGGGTCGTTGGTTCGATCCCCTGAGGCCGACGTGGGGTCCGCAGCCAGCCAGCGGCGGGCCACTCTTCAGCTCGCTACCTTGGGCAGTCATCTCAGCTCCCGACACACGCCGGAGACCTCTCGAGGCGAGGGCTGTAGATTGGGATGCCGGATCGCAGACGCTAGTTGTCGCAGCCACGCCAGCGAGAAGAAGGACACAGCTGGCCGCCTGCAGCTCACACCGAGCGCCACTGAGTCGGCAGGGACGCAGACCACTGAGCCAACTCCCGACATCTGACGATGCCGCAACTCCGCTGGCATACAAGGCCGGCTCGACACAGCATTGTGTTGTACAGGCCGCAGGGGTGCCTCCTCAGCATGGTGGGGCCCTGTGATGCAGACCAAAAGGAACGAGCGCACTGTAGCACGAAAACAATAAATCACTTGGAAAGCTCAGACGAGTTTTAATACAGCACCTTCTGGCACCCTTCCACTACAAATAGATCGTAATGCTAAATATATCTGAGATCTTGTATGCACCAATGTTTCACAATGGAAATGACCTCCTGCACTACAACATTTTCACTAAACATATCTGGTGAAAAAAATCCTACTGATCACACAAACTCGCTATCACAAAGAAGGCAGCGCCCACCTACTGCTGAGATCCGCGGTTGCGATGCCAGCCGGGACAGCGCGTCGCCACACAGACACCTGTCAGTAGACAGACCTGCACGTGCAACGGCAGCTGCACGCCCATCGCCCAGCATCCACATGCCGGCCCTACCGAGTATTCAATCAAGCAGTCAATCGCTCAATTTACGTGGAAGGATTAATTGTCCAGTGCAAACACCCATCATATTGAATCTTCTCACGCAAAATAAGCGTCCGCTTCTGCTGCTGCTCACCCAGCATCCTGGTCACTTAGCTGGTCAGCCATCCAAAGAGCGTTGGTGCCGGGACTTCTTCCTGCGGCCACGGGAAAGCAGCCAGCCACCCCTCACAGGCTAAACTTTTGGTCGACCGAGGCCTCACACCCACTCGTGCTGGTGGCTGCGGCGCGTTGGAAGAGAAGCAGGCGCAGCTTGGATGTATAGTTATAATTGTCACTCCACCCCAACGTAGACTCACCCTAGTTTAAAAAATCCAGTTTACCCAATCTGAGGCAGGGATGTTGTCGACCATAAACCTCGAATTTCTTACGTGAAACGTAGATTTGTCCCTTTTATCGAGCTATTTTCGAGGACAGAAGAAATCGGGCCACACACGCTTTTTCACATCGCTAAAGAATCGTTACTTGTCGTGAAAGTCCTGAAACAGTACATTTCCAGTAAGTATTCTCTTATCACATAAAAAAATCTGTCCTCAACAGCTTAATACCTGTTATGTTCTGCACCACAGTTTTCAACACCTAGCGCAGTTATGCTAGGTACTGACAACTATATTACATTTAAAAGCAATTTTAGAATACATGGCGAGAAGTGATGTCGTGATCACATGAGCAGAAGTGACATAAAATCGATACAATTACCTTAACTGAGGGAAAATACGCAAAAATTGAGGAAAAATACGCCAAAATGCTGGGGAACTGAGGGATAATGAGGGAGTACTTAAATGTCTGCTTGGTGCAGGAAAATTCTTGTACATGGCAATGATTATGTGACGGCAAGAAGAATAACAGAAAAAGTTGACATGGAAGCGCGGGAACCAGCGAAACAGTTTTTTCGTGGACAGTGATAAGGCGGCTGGAATAGATTGTTTAACGTGGATGACAACTAAATGTAAAGTAATAAATTTATATATGTCGGATCGCAAGTCCAGATGCGACCCCATAGGTACCAACATCCACCTTATAGATATTTATAAAGTGTCCTTAGTTAAAGAGCTTCGGGGCTACAATATACAACTACAGAATGGATCGCTTGTTTGACCCTGTGCAAGACTGTTTACGTGTTTGAAACTCTAACAGGCTTTTTTTTATAATTTGCTTCTCTGTACCCTCTACCAAAAACAACCATGCGTTGTCGGCTATCAAATACCTTACAGAACAGTCACTGCATGGTAGTTCTCTGGGGGTGTATCAGCTGCGCGGTATAACCTGCGTTCGACTCCTACACAACGGCATGTTATCTCTAGACAAACGAAGATGTATGCGAAGCACTCCATCCCCATGCCACATCTTGGACATAAATCGCGTCTTCAGTTTCGTCATTGCAGTAATCCTAAGTTAGTGCACATTACTTGACAGATGTCGTGGATGGAAGAGACTGTGTTCACTTCACGGGGTCAGACCAGCATGGCATGGAATTTCACACGTCAAACACCACTGCTATGCCTTTGTCTATTTCCTCATAAAATGTCGTTGTTTCATGCATTTTCCGTTGCTGACAATAATTTTATAGGACTGATACGAGCATAGCACAATTTATGAACTGTAATAGGATGTGAACAATGGGCGTTATATACCCCCAGAAAGCCATATAATGCATCGATCACAAAAAACTATATATTTTTTCCTTTAGTGTAGTAGGTAGCAGTTTTATCATCTTAAAGTTTTTTACCATAGTGAGTGGGCTGGAAAACTTGCAGGGTGAATGCATGTCATGTGTTCTAGATACATTTCCTGCATTGGAGTATTAACAGCTTTTCATTCCACAGAACTAATAAATTGGAAACCACACTGCTTTAACATTATAGCATGGCTTAAATGCAGAACCATGTAGCCTGAGGAGTGTGTGTTTATGTTTACGATCATTTCTCTCTTCCCGTATCTTCTTGGCATTGAATCCAAACACTACAACAGTTCTACAGAATTGATAGCACAAGAGATTAACGTCAAATGTTTCAAACTCCTTCCATAATACATAAATTATACGTTTATTCTTCTTTTTAACTGTCTGTTATATCATCACAATACTCTCAAATGTATCGGGCTCATATCTAGTAGCGCGGCCTCTCCCGCCGGAGGTTCGAGTCCACCCTCGGGAATGGGTGTGTGTGTTGTGCTTAGCATAATTTAGTTGAAGTTAGTTTAAGTAGTGTGTAAATCTAGCGACCGATGACCTCAGCAGTTTGCTCCCTTAGGAATTCACACACATTTGAACATTTCATATCTAGTATAGACCAATAAGGAGTGCTAAGTTCCTCAGCATGCAAACATCTAAAGAGATGACGTGTAATTGGACGGGTGATATCAGTAAGACTGATATGGAACAGTCTTCACAGAATGGCAATTACAGTATTGGAATGAGAATATCAGTCCATATCACTAGCGTTGGCCAGTACAAGTTTGGAACACTTGTTATACTCTTTGCAAAAGCAAAATACCGACGTGTATAGATTCTGTGGAACACAGCTCGTTCTGTCCTTCATGAGACGTCGGTTGCAGCGGGTACAGAACCCTCTTACTTCTGGTCAGTTCCAAATTATGTCAGAGACAATTTTGCAGGGAGGGTTTGTTAAAGACGGAGGAAGAGTTAAGAGATGCCTAGAAAGAAGCCATCTAGAGTTTTGTTCGGGATCTTTAGGCGACAGTTTCAACGAAGGGGTAGTTCATTTCGAAATAGGGGACAGAGTGCTAGATCTTTGAATCTCCAACTTTGTCCTGCGAATATAAGAGTACTTTGTGACTCCCAGCCACATAGGGGAAGAGATAAATCGTAATGAAAACCTACCGAATTTAAAAAAGTATATCAGCTAAGGAACGTAGTTTTTACACCTCCTCTCTTGTGGTGGCTGTTTCCTGCACCAAGAAACAGTATTTGTGTCATGTGATGTAAGCAGTGTAACAGGGTTCGCAATATGTCCACATGCATATGACTCTCACAAAGTAATAGAAGAGGTGGTTTAGCAATGACACGGAAATTGAGAACCGTGTTGCAGTGTCATTGACTGATAGCATCACAGGATCAACACGATGAGATGTTTTACTGATATGACAGTCTACATCTACATCTACATTTATACTTCGCAAGCCACCCAGCGGTGTGTGGCGGAGGACACTTCACGTGCCACTGTCATTACCTCCCTTTCCTGTTCCAGTCGCGTATGGTTCGTGGGAAGAACGACTGCCAGATAGCCTCCGTGCGCGCTTGAATCTCTCCAATTTTACATTCGTGATCTCCTCGGGAGGTATAAGTAGGAGGAAAGCAATATATTCGATACCTCATCCAGAAACGCACCCTCTCGAAACCTGGACAGCAAGCGACACCGCGATGCAGAGCGCCTCTCTTGCATAGTCTGCCACTTGAGTTTGCTAAACATCTCCGTAACGCTATCACGCTTACCAAATAACCCTGTGACGAAACACGCCGCTCTTCTTTGGATCTTCTCTATCTCCTCTGTCAAACTGACCTGGTACGGATCCCACACTGATGAGCAGTACTCAAGTATAGGTCGAACGAGTGATTTGTAAGCCACCTCCTTTGTTGATGGACTACATTTTCTAAGGACTCTCCCAATGAATCTCAACCTGGCACCCGCCTTACCAACAATTAATTTTATATGATCATTCCACTTCAAATCGTTCCGTACGCATACTCCCAGATATTTTACAGAAGTAACTGCTACCAGTGTTTGTTCCGCTATCATATAATCATACAATAAAGGATCCTTCGTTCTACGTATTCGCAATACATTACATTTGTCTATGTTAAGGGTCAGTTGCCACTCCCTGCACCAAGTGCTTATCCGCTGCAGATCTTCCTGCATTTTGCTGCAATTTTCTAATGCTGCAACTTCTTTGTATACTACAGCATCATCCACGAAAAGCCCCATGAAACTTCCGACACTATCTACTAGGTCATATATATATATATATATATATATATATATATATATATATATATATATATATATATATATATATATATAGTGAAAAGCAATGGTCCCATAACACTCCCCTGCGGCACGCCAGAGGCTACTTTAACGTTTGTAGACGTTCATTGAGAGTCGTGATTTGGACCGCAAGTAACTCAGTAAAATGGGTCCAAGTTACAGAAAACCTGGTAAAATCACAAAAGTTGATGGAAAGTACTTAAAATTGATGACAATATGACACAAAATCTGGAGGGATGAGGGTACTTACAAGCCCACCTGGGTGTATGAAAAGCATTCGATTCCTCCACTGGTGGAACTGAGAAGTGATGGTGCATACTATCTGTGCCCTATGAGTTTAAGTCGCGCTCGTCCAGACTGTGCCCTGGGGCGCTAGCGTCCGGACGAATTCATATGTTGTTCAAATTACTCTGAACACTATGGGACTTAACATCTGAGGTAATCAGTCCCCTAGAACTTAGAACTACTTAAACCTAACTAACCTAAGTACATCAGACACATCCATGCCTGAGGCAGGATTCGAACCTGCGACCGTAGCGGTCGCGCGGTTCCATACTGAGGCGCCTAGAACCGTTCGGCCACAGCGGCCGGCCGTATGTTGTTGCAGTGGCCGAGCCGTGTCGCTTAGCTGACCGTGCAGTCCGCCCGCCGGGCCTCGCCATGCCGCTGTACGCGCGCTTCGTACGGAAGACAGACCGCCTCGCCAGCAGCGGTCAAAAGCACTGATGCAACACAAAGCCGTGAGTCAACAGACGTAAGGCTACAGTGGATCGAGATGGATGATCAATAGCAGCAGAAAAAAAAGGAGGAGCGGCGGGCCCGCATGATTTAAACCCGAGTGGGATATTAATTTCTTTTGTACTGCTGTCGAAAATCATGCCAAATGCTTAGTATGTCATCGGAACTTCGTGTATTTAAGCAAGTACTTGATTGAACCGCAGTTTAATACCCATCACAAAGATCAGTTCGAAAATTTGTCGCAAGAGGAACGCCAGTTAAAGCTTGAGGAACTGAAAGAACCGTCGTCCTCCCGAATGTGAGTCCAGTGCGCTAGCCACTGCGCCACCTCGCTCGGTAAAGAAAATTTAAAGCAGCATTATAGTGAAATGTTTGCTATCGTACGACTCTTTATTATTTATAAAGATGGTAAATAAAACTATATTTTATAATCTGATATGTCACTTAGTAACGAGTCAGTTATCGAATATCAGATTGTCAGCAACAACGAACATTTCTTTTCGGTTAATTTTTATGTTTGGGTTGCATTAAATAGCGACGCACAAACATAAGAAAAAGTTTCAGGTGCGTTATTTTTTGTCGCTTTCTGAAAAGCCGTCACAAACGCTCTCTGGGACAACAAAGTGTCGTTAAGAGAAATTCTTTGTTTTTGTGTGTTTGTGTTTTGATGGATGGGAAAACGTATGTTGTAGTTTGATCTATGTTTTCAATTAATTAAAATGCAAATATTCCAAAACATAAGAATTTATATTGCGACCAAATTTCGCTGTCCTTGTTAGCGTCTATGACCGCTTTTCAGAGCAACTGGTGGAAAACGCACCTAAAACCAGTCTTTCTTTGATAGTTTTTATTTGGGTTTCAATGAATGAAGCAATTACTTGTTAAAATGTTAAATGTTTTAAAAGCAGGATTGTACAAAATTAATTGTAAGGTTTTCGTGGTAGGAGCAGGAAACAGGTCGGCAAAGTTTGCGCTCAAATTACAAATGCTGAGAACTGCGAAAGCAAGGAACCCTTTGCGGCTGGAAATCTCATCAAGTATTGCCTGGTCGACTCAGCGACTTGTATTTGTCCAGGAGACATCACGGAAAAATTTGAAAAAAAAAAAAAATAGCTCTTTCGCCTAAAACTGTTGCTCGCCGAGTCGAAGATATGGCCTCAGATATGGAGCAGTAATTAATGGAACGAGCGGCAAACTTCGTTTCACTTTCTATCGCTCTCGAAGAGTCCACGGACGTTGCGGACGTGTCTCAGCTCGTCATATTCATTCGGGGTATCGACGACAATCTACGTGTCACCGAAGAATTTCTCGACCTTATACCATTGAAAGACACTGCCACGGGTTTGAATATTTGTCTGGCCATGGAAATCGTTTCCGAGTCAATGGGTTTAAAATGGGAACGCCTTACCAGTGTAACAACGTATGGAGACCCTGCGCTACGAAGGACACACACTGGATTCCTGGCTTACGTCAGGTCAAAATTGGCTTAAGTCGGCTGTTCCTTATTCGTGGCAGTCCATTGTATGATACGCCAGGAGACACATAAAAAATGTTATGGACACAGTTGTTCGAACGGTTATCTATCTCCGCTCGCATGGACTCACACATCGCCAATTTAAAGAATTTCTGGCTGATATCGAAGAGGACTACCTGGACATGAGATGGTTGAGCAGAGGGAAGGTGCTTCATCGGTTTTTCTCCTAGAGGTACGAAATCAATACCTGTTTGGAAATTAAAGAACGTCCAGAAGAATTACTTCACGATCTTAAGTGAGTGGCGAATTTAGATTTTTTGAGTGACCTAACTAGTCATTTAAATACTTTGAACATTTCACTTGTTGATTTAGTGCAGACGATTTAAGCATTTCAAAAAAAACTTATTTTGTGGGAAAAAACAGTTGAGGAGAATTGTGGACACTTTCCCCCATTAGACAGCGTTAAAGAAGATGTGGATTTTTCAGATTATGCTCAAATCATTTGCGAACTACAAGAAGAGTTTGAAGTCAGATTTTTGGAGATAAGTGAGCTTCTACCGGCCTTAGATAAATTTGTTCGCTCACTTCCCCTTCTGGCAGAGAATGTCTCACAAGTGTTTCAACTAAAGCTGATTGACCTGCAGTGTGATATCTACCCGAAGGACCGCTTTCTTATGTGTAAAACTTTGGATGACTTTTACAGCTGTTTTCCACGACAGAAGTATCCTCTTTTGCACAAGCATGCGGCCATAGTTCTCTCAATGTTTGGTTCCACGTATATTTGTGAGCGCCTGTTCTTCCTTTTAAAGCTTGCTAAAACTAACAACTGTTCACTACTTAGCGATAAAAATTTGACTAATCCTTTGAGGTTAGCAGTCTCCCAGAATGTTGTACTAAACCTAGACAAAATAATTTCCTCGAAAAAGAAAAACGTGTAAAATGTTAATTGTCTTCTTTAACAATGTTGACTGTAAGGATTAAAGATCTTTACAACCTTAATCCTATTTTTTTTAACTTTTCAAACTTGGCCAATTAAAATTATTGTGTAGAAAACAGCAAACTAAGGATCCGGTGACTAAACTCTGAACAAGGATACAAAAAGCTGTAGCATGAAGTACAACACAAAATATTTACTTGTAACTACTAACAGTAAAAATGGGACTCTATAGCCCCTGTGTAAAATTATTTCCAAAGTAGAGTATTATGACAGTCATTCATTTAAGAAATTGATATATCTTTCAGAAGACGCCTACTGTACGAATGACGGATCTGCATGTGCACAATGTAACGTTCCCTGGCAAACTCACGCTATTAATGAACAAGAGTTTATTTGTACCATATACGCCGCTCTGAGCAAGTTGTATATACCGTAATTATTGAACAAAAAATATTATTGAATTTTGTGTAAAAGACATTTGTTATTATCGTAATATTTTTTGCAGTAATATTCTCTCTGTATTTAGGATAGTAATTTTTCTATATTTATTATGTGATTGTGAAATGTGTCAGTATCTGCGATAACAGAGATGTGAAATTTAGCCAGAGAAGAATAATATTGTCAAATTACAAAGAAATGTTAATAGTCAGCAGTAGTATAAAAGAACCATGTACAGCGTATTCTTTGGTCTTCCCTGTGTAGAGCTGAATGCGAGAGGAAGCTGTGTTGAAGCGATTTATGAATGTGTAGACTTCTTTTGTCTCTGTCTAGATTTAGCCGCCATTAGAGCAGAAGTTACAGATTAATGTGAGTTGAATTATTGTTTGATCTAAATATATCAGAATTTATCAAAAGTGTGTATTATTAATGTAAATTAGCTTGCCCATGTCATCTATAAAATTTCTTTAAAGAATTTTCAGCATTTTTAGCGGTGTTGCTGGGCTGTGCCGCGACCGATCGATTTGCAGCGGCGGCACATTTAAAAAATTGTTCCGCTAAAGGAAAATCAACCAAACCCGTAAATCCGGAACAGATAGATAAAAATTAACAGTGAATTAAGAAATTGTTCTTCTTTTACAGTGATCCTGAGACTGATGAATTTTAAACTAATTATACGTTTGTGCATTCGTAGGCGGATAGTTAATGTTAGTTAACATTGAAATTTAACAATTTTGGTTCTTTCAAATAACTTAAATGTATAGCGAAGTAGGTTTGATCAGTGATAATTAAATGTCGGCTTGGCAATAATTAACCATTTTCTGCTAATAAAGATAATCTTGTGTTCCATAGTTAACGCCGGGATAGAATTCAGTAAATATTTAACAAAAAATCCACTGCATTTAGAAAATGTGTGCCAAGGCCGAATGATGTAAAGGATTTAATTCTCAACTAAATATTTTTAATCAGTCAATATGAGTTCACGTAAATTTTAAATGTACGTAATTCTTTTGAAAGTGAATTTTTTTATTACCACACGTAAATAAGAGAGAGGTTCTACAACAAAGTTCGCACTTACAGAAGAAAGTTAAAGAAAGGCAAATTAAGTAACTAAAAGCAATAATAATTAATAATTATTCTTTAACGAAAACAATAGCAATTTCGTTAAAACTACTAATAGAATCAACCTTGTTTTGGATATTGTTTTCTAAAGCTTTGCGTAGTGATTCTGCCACACGAACACTAACTGTTACTTAAACAGTAAATGGTTTGCTTGTTTTACCGCTCATATTCCACTTTTACAGAGATGTGCCTCCTCTGTTATTTTGTTTACGGTTGGATCTGACCGCGGGACAGTCCAGCGCAGACAAGTGCTGTGTGGTCTCACTCGCTCCGCAGCTATCTCTCTCGCTCCTACGCTGAGTGCTGACACACGGTCACGCAAGAGGCTCTGATCTACACTGCCTTGCACCTGCGGGGCACAATTCTTGGATGAGCCTGGTTCAAGTCCCTCAGAATATCCCGTTGTTCCATATGTGGTTATGCAATGGAAGTCATAAAAGTGAAAGACGCTACGTCCAAGGATTTGGGAGCAGGATGACTACCACTTAGGAGGATCACATATCTGGGAGCAACGTGCACCACCAATATGAGGGATCAATGCTTGGGATCTGTTCGAAGACAGAACACCAAGATATCTTCTACCGTGGAAGATGAGATTAAATGTAGGGGTCAACACCTTTGGATATTTGTTTGGAAACTGTCAACCACGACGCAGACTCTTCCAGTTTCTATATTCTGAGATATCTTGCACATTTTTGTCAATAAGAAACACTGCCTCTTTCTTTTATTTCAACCATCCAGTGTGTTGTGGGAGCAGCTTAACTTACACCATAAAAAGTCCATCTTTCTGTGGGAACTGACAGACTGAAATGTGTTAATGCTGGTTCAGCACTTGACACTGACCTCAAAGTCATGATAGAAAAACAAAATGTATGGTGCTGTGCAAAGCTGTAGTCATACACTGCTTGGATGTTTTACAGCAGAAAAACAATGTATCTAACTACTTATAAAAGAAAAACACAGGAACCCTCTCTTGTGACTAAGAGTGCATGGGATATAACCCTCCTACAACATGGTGCACCAAAACTTTACACAGGTCTGTGCAAGCAACTTTGTTCACTGGCTACCTTCTCCAGTGGACCAATATGTGTATATTGAATATGCTCGATTTCAACATGCAGATAGTGTTTGTTTTCGATATAATGGAAGAGAGAGACACAGAAACACCATTATTCTGTTGTATTCCTAATGCAGTAATCATAAGAATAAGGCAAAAGCTATCAGGACATGTAGAGGGTGATATTTATGGAGTGTCATTCGATATCAATGAATTATAGATGTTATGCTTCTGAATTTCTTTGCTCTGTCTGCATCTACTCTGCATGGTTGTGAATTTCCTCCTGTACATTAATGTGCTATTTTTCTCATTTGCGATAGCCCTCTACGTAGTCAGTGACTAGACATCCTTCTAACTAATGGAACACTGCTTTTGGAACGTGATGGGAAATCTTGGGTCTCTGACTTGGTGGAGGACATCTCTTACTCGTGGAAATCATGTGGATTCAAATGCTATATATCGAAGACTGGAAGATTCGCGAGAATACGACAGGTAAGCAATACTCTGATGAAACAGGAGTTGAGAGGTGTGCTCTACACTGCTTATTCTCAGTGGGCAAACATATTACAACCTCTCACATTTGTTTCACTAAGAAACTGTAACGAGAAAATGAGGAGCTAATATGAAGATTCGCAAGCCACTGTGCATTGTGTGGCGAAGGGTACCCTGTACCACTACTAGTCATTTCCTTTCCTATTCCACTCGCAAACAGAATGAGGGAAAAAGACTACCTACATGTCTCCTTATGAGCTCTAATAACTAGAATGTGAAGAACTGCGCACACTGGGCGACAAAAAAGCTTTCAAAGTAGGCATTCCGTTTGAAAAGCTACAAGTCACACAAGAACCAGAATTCTGGCCAGAAAACATACAAGTACGTCGATTTCGTTTCCCAAGACGATCAATGGAAGAGGGAGCAGAGCTCAACTAAACTAAGAAGAAAACCAGAAGAGCAAGAAGTAAAAGCAGTCTTGTGGAATACAGAGGGAGTAAAAAGTGCTCTTAACCTAACACCAACAGACATTCTGAAACACTCGTATCTTGCAATTCTAACAGAAATCTTCCTGATAAACAGCTGGCAACATAAAGATTTCTATAATTATCACCTAATGGCAAAGAAGGGAGAAAGAGGACGACCCATGGGAGGAATATCTATCCTACTGAAACCCTGGATGATGCCCACCAAAAAAATCATAAAACAAGAAAATAGTATGCTAGTAGAAGCAGCAAACATAAATATTATTGCAGCCTATTTTAAACCGCACACAAATGCTGTAGAAATAATTAACGAAATAGTCACACTCATCAAGCAATGCGACAGCAAACCCACCATTATTGCAGGCGATCTCAACTGCAGAATAGACACAGAAAACTATAAAACAAAACTAGTCGTTGAAACTCTAGAAGAAGATGGTTTCACCCTACTTAACGATAGACAGATACTTACATACATATGCCACAATGGGAAAAGCACCATTGATATCGCATTAACAAGAGGACAAATAGAAGGAAGTATTCAACCAATATGGCATGACTCCATTACTCCTATACGAAAGCACTTTCCAATGAAGATAAAAATAAATATCGTCACGTCACCGCCAGCAAGAAAGACCCACCAAATCACAAAAAAGAAAAATTGATATAGAAAAATTAACAAACCAGCAGGAACAATTAACACAAATAGAAACTTTCATAGAGGAAGGAGACCTTGAAAAAGCAACAGACCAAATAGAAGACCTAAAAAATTTAGTGATACGAACAATCCCCAAAACAAGGACGGCAAAAAGATGGATCGATGCTGAATGCTACAGCAAAAGGTACACTGTTCTAAGAACGCTCCACAGACTAAGAAACCAGTATGACGAGGAAACATACAAACTGTACGCAGAAGAGAGGAGAATCTATAAAAACTAATAGAAGAGAAGAAAAAAGAATACATAGAAAGAGAGGCAAAAAGAGAAGCGGATGAAGGAGAGAAATATCCATACATAGCAGCAAGACCAAGAAAAATGGCTCATACACTAAATATAGACCTGAAGGAATGGGAAGACCACTTCAGTACGATACTGAACAAGCGAGGAATCAAAACACCCCAAAGAAAGAGAAACAACATCAAACTAAGGAAAAAGACAATATATGGGAACCTCTAAATGAAGAAGACGTGAAAGAAGTAATAAGAGCACTGAAGAACAAGAAAGCAGCAGGGCCCGATAATATATTTAATGAACATATAAAAGATGCAAAAGAGGCCCTCCAACACATATGGACCAAATTATTTAACAAATGCCTGGAACTTGGAAGAATTCCGGCACAATGGAGACACTCGACAATAAAAGTCCTCTACAAAGGTAGAGGAGACCCAATGGACCCAAACAAGTACAGAGGCATAGCACTGGAAAAGACTCGATTCAAGATGTTTTCAAAGATAATAACACAAAAAATCCAAGCCTCCGTGGACAGTCATCTCCCAGAACGACAAATAGGTTTCAGATCTGGAAGATCAACACTTACGGCCGTCAGGCTTCTTCTAAACAACATCGACGAAGCGCTACAAAAGAAACGGATGTTCTACACAGTGTTCATAGACTTTACCAAAGCCTTTGATCGTTTGGAGAGAGATCTCATAGTGCGAAAACTGGAAAACACAATGGGAGAAGATAGCGTATGGGCAAGAATAATCAAGTCAATCCTCGAATACAACTTAATCACAATATCAGACAACCTCTCTTTTTCGAACCCTATTCTGCAGTCGGACGGAGTCTTACAGGGTGACCCAATGAGCCCTTTGCTGTACATTCTTGCCACTGAAGAAGTACTCCGAATTGGAGAAAGTGAAGAAGATGTATACGTACTATGCATACGCTGACGACATAGCCGTAGGTTCAACAGATATACAGAAACTGCAGAGAATCATTGAGAAAATAGACAGATGGTACAGTGAACACAAACTACACATAAACATAACAAAGACAGAAATGGTAATTTTCGGAAGAGGAGGCAATACACCCAAGAGTGCGGAAATCAGCATCAGAGGACAAAAAATAAAAATCTCATTAGACTTTAAATACCTAGGAATGACACTGCAACCAACAGCCAACTGCTTCACAGAACATACAACAGAACGTGCAGCCCAAGCAACAATAGCAATACATGACATCAAAAACATCCGCATACTCAGTCTAGAAACAGCCATGAAATTATTCAACACAAAAATCTTGCCAATCCTGGCCTATGGGATGGAGGTTTAATTGGACCACCTGACAGAAAAAAATGTAGAAACACTAGAGAAGGTAAAATCGATCTATCTAAAAAGAGCACTAGGTCTCTCAAAGACAACAAGATCTAGACTAGTGTACCTGCTAGCGAGAGAGACATTCCTAATTGAAGACATCAGACTTCGATATATGATGCCACACACCAGGGCTTCCAGAAAGCAACTGAAGGTCATGGGGGACAAACGAAAAAAAATATGGCCGGAGTTCTATGGCACCGAAGCAATGATAAACCGCTCATGGACAGCACCAAACTTCGAACAGCGACATGTCGTAACTAGACTTTCTATTCACGGCTTTCATCACCTAACCTGCAAAAACAAAACTTATCATGACTCAACCACAACATGTGTATGTGAACTGCGTAACGAAGCCTGTGAAAGATATCACATAGAACTGTGCAGTAAAAGAGTGAAATCGATAAATGAATATGCAAAAATGTAAAATTTAAATGTAAAATGTTAAGGAAAGTAACTGTATATGGCTATTTGGCTACAATTTTATTGAATAAAATTATGAGCTCTAATTTCTTATATCGTATTTTCGTGTTCCTTATGCGAAATGATGATGATGTTTGGTTTGTGGGGTGCTCAACTGCGCGGTCATCAGCACCCGTTATGCGAAATATATGTTGGAGGTGTTAGGGCCGTTCTGTGGCCAGCTTCAGTTATCAGTTCTTAGTAGTTATCCTCGAAAAGAACGTCGCTTTGCTTCCAGGGATTCCCATTTGAGTTACCTGGCGAATGTAATTCGACTGCTTGCAAAAAAATTACTCGCCATGTAAAGTGACTCTCATGATCGATTGAATTAATTACCCTTTCAAGTTTGATGTCAATGACGTGCCACCCTGGAGGTGAAAGCGAGGGTTAAATTACCACGGATATGAATCGGGAATTGGAGTGGTAATCAGGAGGTTTTTCGTTGTGGTGATATCTTTTAACGAAATTTCTGTCTTCCATCTACACAGGGAGAGATGACCATTGTAATAAAATCAGCTATATTACAGAATTTATAAAGTGATACATAGTATAAACCTGATATTTACAGCATCTCTGTCCTTTTATCTTAAGAGACTTCATATGTGCAGTAGCATTTGATTGCATTAAGAGAGTTCAAAAGTGAGGAAGTATCCTTTGACAGAGGTAGATCTTAGCACTCTGTCATGAGTGAATATTCTACTCCTGTGACGCAAAATGTAACAGATATTAAGTTGATTAGAACATATTTTTTTTATCTGATGAGGAAATATAGCCTATGGTACAGTGTTACAGGATTTTCACCACAAGTAAAGATACTTTATCGATGTGAAAACGCATGCGACACCCCGATTTTTTATGTCTTCGAAAATAGCTCGTTTGAAAGGGGGAAATCTACATTTCGTGTGAGAAATTCGAGGTGTATGGTCAACAACATCCCTGTCTCGGATTGGGTAAAGTAGATTTTTTAAATTGTGGAGAGTTTATTCAGGTTGGAATTGCAATTAGAACTAGCCCAAGCTGCGCCAGCCTGTCTCACAGTGCGATACTTCCAATAGCGTGCGTGGGCACGAAGCTCAGGTGGATAGAAGTCGCAGAGTGATGTTCGATTAGTCACAGAGAGTGCTCTCACCTGTCAGCTCTTGCCTATAGCCACGGGGACAAGTCCAAATGGCGGCGCTCTTTGGATGACTGACTTGCAAAGTGACCAGTATGCAGGGTAAGCAGTGACAGAAGCAGACGCTCATTTTGCATGAGAAGATTCAAAATGACGGGTGTTTGCACTGGACGATTAATCCCCCCCACGTAAATTGGACAGATGACTGCTTGGTGACAGCCTCTCCAGCCTCCGAGCATTCGGCATGGCAGGCCTGTGGATGCTGGAGGATGGGCGTGCACCTGCCAATGCATGTGCGGGTCTCTCCTGACAGCACCCGTGTAGCGACACAATGTCCTGACCAGCGTCACAGCAACGGCTCTCTGCAGGTGCCGGATGGTGTGTACTTTGGAGTCATGAGTGTGTGTGATTGATAGGATTTTTTCACTTGATATATTTAGTGTAAACATTGTGGCAGAGGAGGACGCATGTGTTGTAGGTCATTGATGCATACAAGACCTCTGATATACTCGTATTTAGTAATACAATCTATTTGCGGTGGATATTTAATTGCTTGATTTGCAAAATGTTTGTGTGCGATTCCCAAAACTTGAAAATGCGTTTTTATTATGAAATAGTATGGTCGTAAGGTGGTGGTGACTGTTTTAATCGATCTATTTGACTCCTGTAAATTGTTAAACTATTAATTTGTTAGGGTAGTGTAAATGGACTATTTCCCTTTATTTTTGATATCCAAATTGCGTCAGCTCTCCTTTTGTCATCAGCATTAGTCAATAGGAACACAGTATTATGACGAGAGATGAAAGCCTCTGTCTGCATGTTTGAAAACATTAGTTCGCAAGCAGAAACAGGAAGTAGCCTGTTGAAAAAGAAAGAGACAGGAAACAAGTCTGGAATTATCCATCAACAGACTGCGGCCATCTGATGCTTTGTTTGGGGCCAGAAGATCAAAGGAAGCTGATATCCGATCTGTGGTCAGTGGTACTTCGTACCGTGATCTATAATTAGGACATCGGGCGGTTTTTTACCTCTGTGGCGGCGCCTGGACGACAGGCAGACGGGCGCAGGACTACACTGGCTACTATACCGCATTCCTTGGTGTTTACAGTTATTACGGCATGGCAAGCGAGGGTGGGAGGTGTAGATGTCAATTCTACCCAAGTGTGGGAGCCCTGTCGCCTGCAAACTCATTAAATAAAGAATATGCATCAATATACAAGGGTCACTCCAAAAGAAATGCACACTATTTTGTTTAAAATCTATCTTTTATTCTACATGTTTGAAAGTTCTACAGTGTGTAGATACATCCTTTAGGAACAATATTGTCATTTCTCTACATAATTTCCATCCCTCTCAACTGCCTTACGCCATCTTGGAACCAGCACCTGTATACCCACACGGCAAAATTCTGGACCAACCTGTTGGAGCCACTGTTTGGCAGCGTGCACAATGGAGTCATCATCTTCAAACCTTGTTCCAAGAAGAGTCTCTTTCAGTTTCCCAAAGAGATGATAGTCACATGGAGCCAGGTCAGGACTGTAAGGTGGGTGTTTCAGTGTTGTCCATCCGAGTTTTGTGATCGCTTCCATGGTTTTTTGACTGACATGTAGCCGTGCATTGTCGTGCAACAGCAAAACATCCTGCTTTTGCCGATGTGGTCGAATACGACTAAGTCGAGCTTTGAAGTTTCTTCAGTGTCGTCACATATGTATCAGAATTTATGGTGGTTCCACTTGGCATGATGTCCACAAGCAAGACTGCTTCGGAATCGAAAAATACCGTAGCCATAACTTTTCCAGCAGAAGGTGTGGTTTTGAATTTTTTTTTCTTGGGTGAATTTGCATGATGCCACTCCACTGATCGCCTCTTCGTCTCTGGTGAAAAATGATGGGGCCATGTTCCACCAACTGTCACAATTCTTCCAAGAAATTCATCTCCACCATTCTCGTACTGTTCCAAAAGTTCGTTGCATACCGTTTTTCTTGTTTCTTTGTGAGCCACTGTCAACATCCTGGGAACCCACCTGGCACAAACCTTTTTTAACGCCAACACTTTCAGTATTCTGCAAACATTTCCTTGCCCTATCCCAACGTAGCGTGAAATTCGTTCACTGTGATGCGTCTGTCAGCAGTCACCAATTCGTTACCTCTCTGCACATTGTCTGGAGTGTGTGCAGTACGAGGCCTGCCGCTGCGAGGACAATCCTCAATATTGCCGTGCCCACTTTCATCACTTAACCTGCTTGCCCACCGACTAACTGTACTGCGATCGACAGCAGCATCTCTATACACCTTTTTGAACCTCTTGTGGATGTTTCCCACTGTCTCGTTTTCACAACACAGGAGTTCTACGACGGCACGTTGCTTCTGACGAACATCAAGTGTAGCAGACATCTTGAAGACATGCTGTGACGCCGCCACTCAGGGGAACAGGTTGAACTAAGTTTGAAAACAAGCGGGAAGGATGTATCTACACACTGTAAAACTTTCACACATGCAGAATGAAAAGTATTTTTACATAAATAGTGTGCATTTCTTTTGGAGTGACCCTCGTATTATTGACATTGGTTTGAATTTCATGTCATGAGGATCTTCCTCTCCATTACAGACTGAGTCTTTTTCCAGCCAATTTTTTTCTGGATGATGTGAGGAAGGAGGGCTCGGGGATGGGGAAATGGAAGATCCTCTGATGGTGGTATTGTGCGCTACGTCAGTTGACCCCTGCATGTCAAGGTAAGCATAAACAAGAAAATTTTCCAGCAAGACAACACCTTCAATCTGCAGTGGTGAAGTTACGTAATTAGTATGTGTAGTTGCTGGACAAGATACTACTTGCAACTTCCAATCCACCAGCTCAGCATAGACTGTTTCCTGATTTAATTACCTCTTTTCAATGTATTGTGTATCTTCCTAACCTGCAGAGAATGATGAGCTTTTCCCCTCCAAATAAAAGAGAGATTGAACCCCTCCAAATTAAATTCTATAAATAACCAATACGTTATTATACCCTCTACAGTTAGTTAAATTTCCTGTCATGGAACCTTTCCAGTCCACCAGCTCTGTGATTGTGCCCAACATTTTTTTTATGGGACGGGTGGGGAGGGGGGGGGGCGGTGGGTGGCACGTCCACTGGTGATGGTATTCCGCACTGGCTCAGTCGATCCCTGCATGTCAAGGTGAGCACACATGTAAATTTTCCAACAAGACGCACCTCCAATTGTAAGTAGGCTGTTTAGGTTTTCTTATTGGTAACTCCACGTAGCGCTCTGTGTGAGAATCACTGGCTGTGCTGTGTGCAGTCTGTGGCTAGTTTGCATTGTTGTCTGCCATTGTAGTGTTGGGCAGCGGCAGCTGGATGTGAACAGCGCGTAGCGTTGCGCAGTTGGAGGTGAGCCGCCAGCAGTGGTGGATGTGGGGAGAGAGATGGCGGAGTTTTGTAATTTGTCATGAACTGCTATATATATTATGACTATTAAGGTAAATACAGTGTTTGTTCTCTATTAATATCTTTCATTTGCTAACTATCCCTATCAGTAGTTAGTGCCTTCCATAGTTTGAATCTTTTATTTAGCTGGCAGTAGTGGTGCTCGCTGTATTACAATAGTTCGAGTAATGAAGATTTTTGTGAGGTAAGTGATTTGTGAAAGGTACAGGTTAATGTTAGTAAGGGCCATTCTTTTGTAGGGAGGATTTCTGAAAGTCAGATTGCGTTGCGCTAAAAATATTGTGTGTCAGGTTAAGCACAGTCATGTATAATTGTTCAAAGGGGACGTTTCACAATCTACGCAATTATTTTGTGGACAGAGAGGAGGGAAGTGAAGAAGCAGAGGAGTAGGCTAGGGGATTTTCCAGGCAGGGGATGGGGTAATTAAATGTACATTTAATTATTTAGGAAATTAATTTGGTATCAAAAAAATTGTGATTGTGTCGGCTAGCATGACAGTAGTTTAGCCCCTGAGTGTATGCTTGCTTCTGAATGAATGCAATCCACAAAAAAAAAAATGGTTCAAATGGCTCTGAGCACTATGCGACTTAACTTCTGAGGTCATCAGTCACCTAGAACTTAGAACTAATTAAACCTAACTAACCTAAGGACATCACACACAGCCATGCCCGAGGCAGGATTCGAACCTGCGACCGTAGCGGTCGCTCGGCTCCAGACTGTAGCGCCTAGAGCCGCACGGCCACTCCGGCCGGCTGCAATCCACAATGTGGGGTGACACCCCTGTTATCCTACCACTCCCATCATGATGCTCCCCATTTGCCCAGGATCACTTGTTGCTAAGAGGTCAAGTATGTTTTCGCAACCACTTATATTTCGAGTGGACCTCTGAACAAACCGTTCGAGATAATTTTAAAATAGTTGCTCTATCCAAGTTTGTGTTTCATCTCTAAGGATCTTGTTGACTCATTGTCTACGGTGACGCTAAACTTCCATCCCTCCTATCAATTTATGCTGGTAACATCCTCGATTCTGCCCTGGCAGGGATGAATGCTGACTCTTGTTCTGTATACTTGGGTATTAAACTAAACCAGTAGAAACCACACGTAAATTAGTATCGTACCGAAAGTTCAGTGAACATGGTCATGACATTTTTTCTTTCGCACTCCTCAATGGTTTCATGGGGTCTTATCAAAATATGGTAAAAGAGCTCAGCGTAGTCTTGGATGATTACAACAGTCACAACATGCAGAAAATCAATCCCTTGCCTACATCAGATTCAAAAATTAGAAAAACAATGCCACCTAAAATAAAAATAAAACTAACTCAGTCTTTATTTCAGCTGTCCTCACATGGGACGCGTTTGTCATCGTGAAGCACGCCAAACGAGATGACTGTCGTGGTTTGCTGCAAGCTCTGGAGCGAGCTGCTACGTCTCACGGAACGTGCTCCACATCGTGATTTATGACCACAGTGCTCAGCAGCTGCAGTTGTCGCCTGCATCTGGTGCGCAAATCGCATACTTTGCTTAGGAAAAATGGAGGAGCGTAAAATAGCTACATCAGTTCTGTTAGTAATCGTCGAAGAAGAGCGGAGAAAATCGCGAAGGAAATTTTGGATTCGTGAGTGGCTTGACACAAGTGATAAATCATTCCTCAATACTAGCTTAAAATATAGCATTTCACCAGCTGTTGGAATGCAGCATAAGCAAAGAATATATAAAAACGAGAAAATATAACTGATTTAGCTGTGATCGTAGTGCTAATGGAGACAGAAGAAAATCAACCCACACTCTATATGGTGTTCTTTGGATTGGCAACATAAAAAGCGATTCAATGACAGTGAACAGTTACATAATCGTAATGCTTACAGAATAATGCACTCATTTACATCACGTTATTGAACATATTCTGACAGCATATTACTTCATTTTTCTAACCAGGATTGAAACTGTAATGTAATTCCATTTCTGAGAAGCGATACACATTTAACAATAAAAATAAACATCATTTAATATTCACAAAATGTTTTGTTTTTCAAGCTCTGCACATATAACTTTCATTGTTTTGTTTTATAATCCTCAGATATTTTGTACATTTAAAATGTCTGAATTGACTGCTAATAAATTTCACAAAACTGTCTATTTGATTATTAGGTTATCTTAAATTTTCTACATTTATTTTCACTGCATTAAAGTAAATATATTTATATTTCTTTAGGTTTCTTGTCGAGGCCCTGGAAGTAACACCATCTTCTCAATGGAAAAAGCTCTGTGATTGTGGTAGCTCATCATTCATTAAACATAACATCCATACAAATTCCTTCTGTAAATTCCACAGTACTATATTTACAGAACCGAACAAATTCTCTCCTGGGTGGAGAGTGGTCTTACGTGTAGTGAGTAACATCGAGTATTGCAGATGTTATTTCCGTTAAATTAATAAAGGAGTATCAGACTCTATTAGGAAACATTAGGTAAAAAAGAAACGTTCAAATAGCCAGATGCGAATATGCTGTCTCCCTCTTCATAAATCACAAATCTAAGCACCACGCTATGGTTTTAACGTGAAGGTGGTGTCTGAGTTACACGTTATCTCTAAAGCCTGTAACTACAGGTGTTTCTATTTTATAATTCATTATAACAAATTGCACCCAAACGACGCGCTTTTAATAAACCACCAATACGCCGTGGCATTGAGATAGTGTACTTGCATAGCATGCAAGTTATTATACGAAAATAATCGAATACGAGAAACCTTAAACTACAAATATATAGTTTCCCGTCGTTTTACTGTAACAAATCGTACCAAAAAAGACGCGTTATTGAGAGATTGTCAATGTGCTGGTACTATGAAGCAGCTTATATTCATAGCATATGCTTGATAATGTAGAAACCACCACAGATCGCCATACACCATATGACTTAATCTAATATGGCGTCTCCTCAGTTTTGCTTGTGACGTAAAACCGATGTTGCATCTCACTGACCACGAAGCAAGCGTCTGAATTGGCAGATTCTCTCTTTCACTCTTCGCAGCGTAGTTGAACGCGAAATTCCACGCTATGACGTCACAAAACCCGACCAGCTCCTCGTCCCCGAACGCTTTCACGTCCAGTCAGAGAGCGCCTTGATCTTTACTACTGTGATGTAGTTCAGCACAGTACAAATAGTAAGTATTCCAGACGACTCGAGCTAGCCTACAATGATTGCATAAGAAGTGTGTGCGACATTAAGGGCTTTGATCACGTCAGTCTCCTCTCGCATATCAAATACCTGTTACAATTCCATAACGGCAACAGGCGATCTGATACGTCCACCATCTTGGGTGTATCAGTGGATAACACTAAATGTTTCTCCGTCTTCTGCTCCGTTTCAGCCATAGAATTCCGGAAAAACTATCCAGGAACGCGACTTATCCGAAACCACCCAGCGTTCAAGGAAAGATTAAAGCTTGACTTGTAATCATTAGCGAGGCTTCCCTTTCGTCATATTGCAGCCGTTTTTCTTCTGTCCAACAGCGAACACGATATGCAGTAAAAATCCACCTTTGTACAAATTTGTACGTTTTCACGACATGTTGTAGACATCAGCGATACACCTCAGTCGAAGTATACATATATTTCGCAATATGAGGAACATCAATTGTTTCAGGTATACTAGAATATACTTTTTCCAGTTTAAATTCTCATCAGCATGGACGCCTAAAACTTTTGGAGTTTCCATGCTATTATTTCTTCACCGGCGTTGTATATTTTGGCATGGCTTTGTACCTCTAGCTGTACACTACTGGGTATGTTGTGTCTTTTTAAAATTGAGAGTGAGACCATTTGCAGAAAATCAGTCAATGACAGTGTTAAGAGCATTGTTTGTCGTTTCTTCTGTTGCCGTATGTATGCCTGGATGGACTGCAATACTAGCGCCATCCACAAAAAGAATTAGTTCTTCCTGTTGTATATTAGACAGAAGGTCATTTACACATGTGAGGAACAATGGTGGACCTAAGATTGGGCCCTGTGGAACCCCATATGTGATTTCTCTCCAGTCAGAGGAATCTCACTTGATTACATTGGTTCAGTTACTACACACAGCTTAGTGACAATGGTTTGATTTAACCACGGGATATTGCGATAACGTCTCTACCGCCTCAACATGATTCCATCTTCTTCGCTGGCCGTTGTGGCCGAGTGGTTCTACGAGCTTCCGTCTGGAACCGCGCGGCCGCTACGGTCGCAGGTTCGAATCCTGCCTCGGGCATGGATGTGTGTGATGTCCTTAGGTTAGTTATGTTTAAGTAGTTCTAAGTTCTAGGGGACTGATGACCTCAGAAGTTAAGTCGCATAGTGCTCAGAGCCATTTGAACCATTTTTTTTGTTAAGTCCCATAGTGCTCAGAGCCATTTCAATCATCTTCTTCTTACAAATGCGCCAGTGAGGAAGATTTTCACATTTTCTTTGGTTGCTACAGAAGATACCAAGAAACCACGAATAACTAATGCAGCGTCATGCCCGCTTGCAATGCATTACCGACGAATATTAAACTCTTTTTAATGACAGAAGACATGTACGATGTTATAGCAGAAGAACATATAAGAATACAGGAAAAGCGATTTTGTCATTACATTTTTTTTTTACGTAATAATACGGTAAAAGAGCAGCCTTCCATTTTCTATCAGTGAATGTATTTTATTTTTTAGATCATAGACTTAACTTCAGGTGAAATTATAGTAATGTTTTACTGATATTTTGAACAATTTCGGGCTGTTACACATTTAAACGTTAAAAAATCGTTGCGAGGCTGGCTGTGTTGGTGGTGTCCAAACGCTATTAATAAATACAAAAAACTGACATCAATTACTTGTAGGATCTTAGAACATACACTCCTGGAAATGGAAAAAAGAACACATTGACACCGGTGTGTCAGACCCACCATATTTGCTCCGGACACTGCGAGAGGGCTGTACAAGCAATGATCACACGCACGGCACAGCGGACACACCAGGAACCGCGGTGTTGGCCGTCGAATGGCGCTAGCTGCGCAGCATTTGTGCACCGCCGCCGTCAGTGTCAGCCAGTTTGCCGTGGCATACGGAGCTCCATCGCAGTCTTTAACACTGGTAGCATGCCGCGACAGCGTGGACGTGAACCGTATGTGCAGTTGATGGACTTCGAGCGAGATCGTATAGTGGCCATGCGGGAGGCCGGGTGGACGTACCACCGAATTGCTCAACACGTGGGGCGTGAGGTCTCCACAGTACATCGATGTTGTCGCCAGTGGTCGGCGGAAGGTGCACGTGCCCGTCGACCAGGGACCAGACCGCAGCGACGCACGGATGCACGCCAAGACCGTAGGATCCTACGCAGTGCCGTAGGGGACCGCACCGCCACTTCCCAGCAAATTAGGGACACTGTTGCTCCTGGGGTATCGGCGAGGACCATTCGCAACCCTCTCCATGAAGCTGGGCTACGGTCCCGCACACCGTTAGGCCGTCTTCCGCTCACGCCCCAACATCGTGCAGCCCGCCTCCAGTGGTGTCGCGACAGGCGTGAATGGAGGGACGAATGGAGACGTGTCGTCTTCAGCGATGAGAGTCGCTTCTGCCTTGGTGCCAATGATGGTCGTATGCGTGTTTGGCGCCGTGCAGGTGAGCGCCACAATCAGGACTGCATACGACCGAGGCACACAGGGCCAACACCCGGCATCATGGTGTGGGGAGCGATCTCCTACACTGGCCGTACACCACTGGTGATCGTCGAGGGGACACTGAATAATGCACGGTACATCCAAACCGTCATCGAACCCATCGTTCTACCATTCCTAGACCGGCAAGGGAACTTGCTGTTCCAACAGGACAATGCACGTCCGCATGTATCCCGCGCCACCCAACGTGCTCTAGAAGGTGTAAGTCAACTACCCTGGCCAGCAAGATCTCCGGATCTGTCCCCCATTGAGCATGTTTGGGACTGGATGAAGCGTCGTCTCACGCGGTCTGCACGTCCAGGACGAACGCTGGTCCAACTGAGGCGCCAGGTGGAAATGGCATGGCAAGCCGTTCCACAGGACTACATCCAGCATCTCTACGATCGTCTCCATGGGAGAATAGCAGCCTGCATTGCTGCGAAAGGTGGATATACACTGAACTAGTGCCGACATTGTGCATGCTCTGTTGCCTGTGTCTATGTGCCTGTGGTTCTGTCAGTGTGATCACGTGATGTATCTGACCCCAGGAATGTGTCAATAAAGTTTCCCCTTCCTGGGACAATGAATTCACGGTGTTCTTATTTCAATTTCCAGGAGTGTATCTGAAACATAAAGAGGTTCCTGAATCTGAATGATCTGCTCCATGTCGACCAACACGGACTCCGAAAACATCGATAATGTGGGACCCAATATACACTTTTCTCGTATCATATTCTGAAAGCCACAAATCAAACAAATGTAGTATTTCTAGTATTTCTTCACTTAAGAAGAGCATTTGACTCGGTACCACACCAGAAATGTAAAGCTGTGCACTTATTAAGTACAAGCAAAAGGGGTATCAAACAAAATACGTTATTGGCTGAAGATTTCTTGGTAGGTGGGGCACAGCTTGTAATCTTGGACGGAAAGCCATTGATAGAAGTAGTAGCAACGCCCGGAGGACCCTAGGGAAGCGCTATGGGAACCTTGTCGTTCATGTTGTATATTAATGACCTTGTATACAGTATGAATAACAACCTCAGACTTTTCATAGACAATGTTGTTGTCTATAATAACCTAAGTACTATTTGAAAACAGCTGCACAAATACCCATTCAGACGTTGATAAAATTTCGAAGTTGTAAAAGGATCGACAAGCTGGTTTAAATGTTCAGATATGTAAAACTGGGCGCTACATGAAAAGAGAAAACTAGTACCTATTACTACAACGCTAAACAGTCACAAACAGAACCGTTAACTCATATCAACATCTGAGTGCAAAATTTAGTAGATAGCTGAGTAGTAACAACAGACTCCCCTCAGGTTTCCATCAGAGTGGCTGCACTGAAATTCAGTGACGTGTCGGTGAGTGGCACTCCCATCATCTGGTGAAGTGTCGATATTAAGCGAGCAACCCATACACTGTACATGCCTAAGCTGCCGCCGCCTCTCTCCACCTGTCCCCCCTGACGCAGGAGTCACCACCCTTTAGTAGTGGCGGTAAGAGTGGGGAGGTGGGGGGAGGGGGGGAGATCGCCGTTCGACTCTCGACGCATCCAGTCTTTCCCAGACTCGCTTTTGGGCGCGGTCTATGCGTATAGCTCCTAGTGGAGGGCTCCGTGCAAAACTTAGCTGATAGCCCTCGTCACCGTTGACGAGATTGCCATGAAGCCTTCTCTCAATAATTCTTTAACAATGCCCCTCCCAGGTGCCACTAGCTCGGCGCAACATTTTTATTTTCTCAGGTTCGAACTATGTCCTTCATTGCGGCTGTGTTCTGCCACTGCTCACTTGTCTTTACGCCTCAAACGTGCTCAACAAATATGTTCCAGGCAGCGTTCGGAGATACAACGCCGTGCTTGCCTGATGTACTGGAGGCCACACTCACAAGGGATATTCACAGTTAGCAGTTTATCCTTTACGGAGCAAATTACACGTTTCGTTTTTCGTGGCGGTCGAAAGGTGGCTTTAACATTGTCTTTTCGAGTATTCTAGAAATCTTGGCGGAACGAGGCCGAATATAGGGGATAAACGCGAGTTTTTCTTTCCTCCACCTCTCCTTTCCAGTATTACTCATTTTTTTCAACGCAAGTCTAACAGGGACATTAAACCTATGCAAAGAATGCAGCGCGAACTGTTATAATGTCACAAAATTGTTCATGTTCACATTCATACTCCCAAATGGTTCAAATGGCTCTGAGCACTATGCGACTTAACTTCTGAGGTCATCAGTCGCCTAGAACTTAGAACTAATTAAACCTAACTAACGTAAGAACATCACGCACATCCATGCCCGAGGCAGGATTCGAACCTGCGACCGTAGTTGTCGCTCGGTTCCAGACTGTAGCGTCTAGAACCGCACGGCCACTCTGGCCGGCTAATTCATACTCCCACTGCTAGCGAAAGCACGGGTAAATTTCACGTTTAATATATTATTATTTAAGGTTTCGACCGCATTTCGGAAGAATTCGATTTATTTTTACACGTGGGGCGAACGAGCGTGGCGGGCGACTGGAGTTCGTCTGCCGCACAGTATTAACTGTCCGTTGCGCAGGACAGAGAGATCCATACGACGAACTCAGTGCTGCCTCAGATATATAGTTTGCATGTTAACATTAAGGGAGCAACGTTTCACAAGCCCGCCCGGTTGGCCGTGCGGTCTAACGCACTGCTTTCCGGGCGGGAAGGAGCGCCTGGTCCCCGGCACGAATCCGCCCGGCGGATTTGTGTCGAGGTCCGGTGAACCGGCCAGTCTGTGGATGGTTATTAGGCGGTTTTCCATCTGCTTCGGCGAATGCGGGCTGGTTCCCCTTATTCCGCCTCAGTTACACTACGTCGGCGATTGCTGCGCAAATAAGTTCTCCACGTACGCGTACTCCACCATTACTCTAACACGCAAACATAGGGGTTACACTTGTCCGGTGTGAGACGTTCCCGAACCGCACAATAACCCTGGGTTCGGTGTGGGCCGGCGGAGGGGTGAAGTGGACTGCGGAAGTCGTCGTGGGGTTGTGGACCACTGCGGCTGCGGCGGGGACGGAGCCTCTCCGTCGTTTCTAGGTCCCCGGTTAACATATAGTACAATACAATACAACATTTCTCAAGATTTTCTGCGGGCGCAGTATCGACAACTGCAGGAACTTCTAGTGACTTTGTGAGAAGGAAGAACGTGAACGTCACTGGGCGTCGTTTCACTCGCATCAACTTAAATCGTCCTCTTAGGTTCATGCCTAACCACCACCTTAGAAGTCGCCACATGTTCGGAAATGCAGGGGCAAATATTTGTGAAAAGGAAGAACATGAATTTTCTTGCTGCTCGTTTCACTCGCAGCAATGAAAGCTGTCTTGTTGGGTTCCTGCCTAACCTAACCCTACACTCGGAAATCGTCAAACATTTATTTCATCCTTCGTTGTTAATCGGGAGTAAACGTTAAATAATATCGAATACTGCAGAACATACTTGCATTACACTCATAAGAAAGTCCGAGAGTATGTTAATAACGATAAGATGAAAAACGGTAATTGCATGTGTGTGTGGGGGGGGATTCGAACATAAACTACGATACTACCCACTGTGCTAGCACTTCGTCACGTGACGCTGGTGTCATGTTTTGGTTACCTTGGTATCTCTTGATAGCTGCATTATTACCTAACATGTTTGTGATAAATTTTCACTGCGCCGTTAAACTGAAGCAACATACAGTACATTGTGACACAAGCGTGTTTCACGCTTACTTTCTAAGTTATTGCCGGCCGAAGTGGCCTTGCGGTTCTAGTCGCTGCAGTCTGGAACCGCGAGACCGCTACGGTCGCAGGTTCGAATCCTGCCTCGGGTATGGATGTGTGTGATGTCCTTAGGTTAGTTAGGTTTAAGTAGTTCTAAGTTCTAGGGGACTAATGACCTCAGAAGTTGAGTCCCCTAGTGCTCAGAGCCATTTTTTTCTAAGTTATTGACGATAACAACTCGCTCAAGAGAGAGCATTCTTCTGCGAAAGCATTAACCGTCCACAAATCATTATGGGACATTTAATTATAGCAATAATTATAATAAATCGTACCAAGATCGGTGGGTTTTTTTCTATATCTCCGACATGCGTTCATGTAGTCTTTTGAGGGGCCCGTATCGAACGCCAGCGGAAGTCGATAGCAGTTCCTGCGGCTGTCGATATTGCGCGTGACGTCAAGACGACGTCACTTTCTCAGGAAGTCTTGTGAATGTTACCCACATTAAGGATTTGTTAACCTTTCTTGGTTCTCTTGCGAGGTGCTGGAAGAAGTTCAGTTAGCTCCACTGAGCAATTTGCAGCTTGTGAGAAAATATATTTATATTAATAAAAAAGAGGATTGTATCCTTTACATATCAGCGATAAAAATAGACCAAAATTGTG